>NW_020838018.1:6622516-6674940 GCF_003676395.1 Aethalodelphis obliquidens
AAAAAAAAAAAAAAAAGAAAAAAGAAACCCAATCCAAAAATGGGCAGAAGACCTAAATAGACATTTCTCTAAAGAAGATATGCAGATTGCATATCAAGATATACAGACACATGAAAGAATGCTCAATATCATTAATCATTAGAGAAATGCAAATCAAAACTACAATAAGATATCATCTCACACTGGTCAGTATGGCCAAAATCAAAAAATCTACAAATAATAAATACTGGAGATGGAGATAAAAGGGAACCCTCTTGCACTGTTGGTGGGAATGTAAATTGATACAGCCACTATTGAGAACAGTAAGGACGTTCCTTACAAAACTAGAAATAGAACTATCATATGAGCCAGCAATCCCATTACTGGGCATATATCCTGAGAAAAGCATAATTCAAAAAGAGTCATGTACCAAAATATTCATTGCAGCTCTATTTACAATAGCCAGGACATGGAGGCAACCTAAGTGTCCATCAACAGATGAATGGATAAAAAAGATGTGGCACATATATACAATGGAATATTACTCAGCCATAAAAAGGAACGAAACTGAGTTATTTGTAGTGAGGTGGATGGACGTAGAGTTTGTCATACAGAGTGGAGGTAAGTCAGAAAGAGAAAAACAAATACCGTATGCTAACACATATATATGGAATCTAAAAAAGAAAAAAAGAGGTCATGAAAAACCTAAGGGCAAGACGGGAATAAAGACGCAGACCTACTAGAGAATGGACTTGAGGATACAAGGAGGGGGAAGGTTAAGCTGGGACAAAGTGAGAGAGTGGCATGGACATAAATACGCTACCAAACGTAAAACAGATAGCTAGTGGGAAGCAGCTGCATAGCACAGGGAGATCAGCTCGGTGCTTTGTGACCACCTAGAGTGGTGGGATAGGGAGGGTGGGAGGGAGATGCAAGAGGGAAGAGATATGGGGACATATGTATATGTATAACTGATTCACTTTGTTATAAAGCAGAAACTAACACACCATTGTAAAGCAATTGTACCCCAATAAAGATGTTAAAAAAATTGTATTTGGGAAATATAGTCACCACATAATTACTGGGTGATGATACCATGTACAAAATAATTATGGAATAAATCTTAGTATTTAATTGGAAATAATTTATATATCACAGTTTGTAAATTGATATATTAGACAATACTTATTAAAAGGATCATGTCCCTCCATGAACTTTTGAGGTTTTATCAGATGTCAATCTCAGTCCATTAGTTAAAGGCCACAACAGGTTGTAGATACTTTCAAAAATCAGAGGATGTAGGGGCTTCCCTGGTAGCGCAGTGATTGAGAGTCTGATGCAGGAGACACGGGTTCGTGCCCCGGTCCGGGAAGATCCCACATGCCGCGGAGCGGCTGGGCCCGTGAGCCATGGCCGCTGAGCCTGCGCGTCCGGAGCCTGTGCTCCGCAACGGGAGAGGCCACAACAGTGAGAGGACCGCGTACCGCAAAACAAAAAACAAAAAACAAAAAAACAAAATCAGAGGATCTCAGGGTCAGCTCAGGAGCCCAGATCCCTCCAAACTAAGTGGATTTATGGACATTTCTTCTAGGATTCTGGGACTGGACAGGCATAAAACAGTGATTAAGATTCAAACTCTGGGGCCAGAATGACTGATTTAATCCTGCCTGTCCACTTCCTAGCTTCATGAACTTGGGCAAGTTTCTTAACTCTGTTAAGCCTCAAATTGAATCTTTGAAATTGAGATAATTATTGTTATCTCACAGGATTATTATGGGAATTAAATAAGATCATGTCTCTAAAGTGCTTAGTATAGCGCACACCAAGTATTAAACACTGCAAGAATCGTAGCTGTCAGTATTTCTAATTGTTTATTTGAGGGGATAAACTCTTAGGAGTGCACTGCCATATATGCTCCCATACGTTCAGAACTATTTACTTATTATAGAGTCATGTGAAGGTGTCACATCCTTCCCTCCAAGACTCGTCTTTATTTTTGGCCTAAACCATAATCGTGAGTCAAAGGCACTTTGAGCTGAATGAAAGGTAGATAGAGCTCTGTAAATAGTGCCAGGATACTCTGGGGAAGGGAGGAGGGAGAGCAATGTGAACAAGGTGAGTTATTCAAAGGGACAAATTCTAGATCAAAGTCGCTGGAGAATGTGGGTCCCTGGATTATTTACGATCCTGGGATATAGAGGGGGGTGTCCTCCATGTTAGAAAGCACACCACAGCCTCCACCAGACTCTTAGTGACTGTGTCTCATTTATCTCTGTTTGCTTGCTTGTTAGTAGCATCAGCTGGGAATTTGTACAGGGAATAGGGACACTGAAAGAGTGGCCCATTTTAACCAGAATATGTGTTGAGAAACTTGCCATGAAAGCATTAGAAAATTTGGACTCTAATGCAAAGTAATTCAGTAAAATATAGTCACGCTTTGAAGGTTTATCAGAGAGTTATGGAAGAAAATAAAACTCTGTTTACATATATACTCTTGGGCGATGGGCCACCAGTTGCCTTTTGTGACTGTGCTAATCGCCACGTGGATAAAAAGGTGTTAACATTGGTGAAGTAACTGTGGCTGACACTTGAGCAATGAGTATGAATTTTGATGCATTATTGGGGGAACGAGTTACTGAAAGGCAAGAGCAGTTGAGACAGAAACTCATAGTGGAAATATCAGGGTATGCAAGTATCTCTAAACTATGGGAGAATTCTGAGGAAACACCATCTAGATTCACAGTTACCTAGAAGATGGATAAGAAGAGGAAACGAAAACCATGACACGTTTTGATCACTGAACATCTTTAGAAGTTGATGGAACACCATAGAGTTTGTTTTCTTAAGTTATGCGCTAGTGACAAATTTTTCCTGGTTTCTCAATTAAAATTAATTAAGTTTTCTTTAATTTCTTTAAATTAATTAATTATTTTTCTGAGTTTCTGAAACATGTGCTCTAATTCTACTTTTAAGCACGTTTTATCCTAACTTTTATAAGGCGCAGTGCTTTTTACAGCTTTACCACTTTAAGGAACCCGGATCCTAGTAACAAATGTGAATGATAGTTCACCATGTCCCTTGCCGTGAATGGCATCAGATACTCTACCTCATGTGTTGCAAACTTATATCCTGCATAGAATCCATGCATGTGTTTTGTTTGGCCTGCATGATGTTAAAAAATATATATATATATATTTCAAATGTCTTTTGAAGGGCCATGCATTTTCCAGGGGCATGTTTTCTAGATTTCCATGCCTTGGTATCTTACACCTGGCCTACCTCACTCATTTACATCATTTGCATCACCCTTGCAGGTTTGAGATTTGTGATTTTAACTGTAAATTAAAATATAGCTATTGAACAAAGCAAATATGTGCATCTTAATATTAGGGAAAGAGGAAAGAAATTTAGTTTGGGGACTGAAAGGAAATATTTAGCTCCAGCCTTAGATAAAGAGTAGAAAGGAATGAACTAGTCAAGTATTGAGAAAGGATATTCTGGAAGAAACATACTGCAGAAGTAAAAACTACAGGTTGATGAAGGAGGGGATCTTTAGTGTGCATGTTGAGAGATTAAGATACAGCCTGAAAGAGCAGCTAGAGGCTGAAAGCAGGTATCTAAAGGGAAAAGGGCCGGGGCATATAAATAAATGTCACTTCCATACTCTTGATCTAGCTAGCCTGGGTGATTTTTAGATCACCAGTTGGAGGTATGATGTAGGAAAATAAAAATCAAAGCAACTTACTCCTTCTAACATTGTCTTTTCTGAGACTTTGGAAGCTCTCAGCTTATCTCATGGCCCTGTTGTTAGAAGGTCCGTGTGACAGTGAAACCTGGTAATGATGGTTGACAGAGCCATCTTCACCACCAGCATGAAGCTCTCAAAGGTACATAGTTGTCCTATTTATTTTTGCGAAACCCACGTTTTCTGGTCACTAAAATGCATACGTTTCTTGTGTTCTACTGTGTTAAACCATGGACATTTTGGTGTTGGATGAGGATATGCCTCATCTTAATCAAGAGTGAATAGGAATCCATGATAGCCTTCCGATAGGCCTCTGTTCTTGGAAAAGGAGCCTTTGCCTATGTCCAAAACCAAAGACAATGAAGATATGCTGCAAGCTATGGACCAACCATGTCTATCCTTCCATTTAACACTTCCTCTCTCTGCACACAACTGGCACAGGGCAGGCAGAGAATGAGAAGCAAACTGAAATTGGCACCAGTCTAGCCAAGCCATCTAATAAGCCCTTTCCGTGGACTGCAGTTTGAAAAGCGTTCCACTGGGGCCAACAGAGTGATGGTAAGTAAAGTTACTAAAGAGAACAGGTCACTAACACTCCCAAGAACCTGACTCTCCTTTTGCTTAGCAACCTTAAAGTTCCTCCATGGAGTTTTAGGGAGCATCCCAGTCTTGAGGAAGTACATGTGGCTTCATGAAAGGTACCAAAATTGATCAGGATGTATCAGATGATGGAGCAGGAGTATTGGAAGATTGAAGAGCAGAAAGCTCCTGCGTACTCAGTAGAGAGGACCAGCAACTCTCTGATCCAGAGGAGAAAAGCAATGAGTACATCAGCAGAAGATTGTTAGTCCTCTCTGCAATACGGAAGTGGTCACCCGCCATCTCCTGCCCTATGACTCAGGTCCTCAGCAGGTAGGTGGGGATCATAGCTATAGCATCTGGTGCTTCCTGGGAGGAAATGAAGGGATCACAGGGAAAGAGAAGACAGAAGAGGGATTCAGAGCAAATGGGAAGGAGATTCCAAGGTTGAAAATATGTTGTCGAGCCCTGTACATAAGATGTGCTGTGTAAGGTCTTACATGTTCACTTAAGGAAAGACTTAGTTTATCAGCAGTAAGGTGATCGGGTCTGCAGTCTAAGCCCCCAAGATTTCTCTGTGTCTCTGGGCAGTCTTCCCTCTATATTTTGTTGGGTTTAGTATAAGATGGTGTTATCTGTTCATACTCATAATATATGTTTGTTTTAAGATTTCTTGTCCCATTTCTCAGAAGTTCCTATGAAAGAATCCCAGGTGATATTGTATGAAACCAACCCTCTTAAAATATTATAGGAAGATTATACAGATACAGGTGATACAGATGGAAGCAGTGTTCATTTTTCATAGATCCCTTTTACAACTGCGGCTCTTGGGTATAGAAGGAAACATGGATCCTCTCCTTGACTCCTCTCAACCCTCATCTCCTGTAGCCCCCTTCTTAATAGCAGACAGGGACCTCTTTCCTGATCCACCAGGATGCTTCATTCAATGTTTCTCAGACACTTATTGGTCACCAAACATGTGCTGAGTGCTGTGCAAAGTGCTTAAGAGAACGAAGGAGTTGCTCTCAGGAGTTGCCTGATTTCTTCTTTTATGCATACACTGTGGATCCCTTTATGAAAATCAGCCTTCTAATTTACCCTGCTTTCCTCTCTGATAAATCACGTTCACTAACTTATTTTTAACCCTTTTATTGTTGTGAGAATTTGTGTATCCATAGCTACAGGGACACAAAGTCAACAGGATCTTATAACCTTTTCAATGTCCAATATAGTTCTTCTTGGGCATTCTAGAAGCAATGAAACCATTGATCATAAAGAGGATTTGGGAGGCAGGTACACCTGGCTCAGTGCCACAATCCTAACACTTTTCTTCTCTCTATATAATTATAATACTTACAATAGTAGCCATATATTTCATGGCTGTTATTCCAGGGGCAAAGCATTTAACCTAAGTTGTCTGGCTGAATCCTCTCAACACTTGAAGGTGGGGGATTTTTAATCTCCATTTTACACGTTAGGAAACTAAGTCTCAAGATCATTCTGCTGGGGCAGAGTGAATTCAGGATTTGGACCTTTGCTTTTATGACTATAAAGTATTGACACTTTCAATTTACTACACTGCTCAGAAAATGCAGCGTAGTTATTTCAAGAATCCATATGTTTACATATGTATAAGCCATCATGTCACAGAAATAGACGCTTGCAAATATTTTTAGATAACATAGTTCTAGTAACTGTAGGTAACATATACATACTCCTGTATATAAAATAGATAACTAACAAGGACCTACTGTATAGCACAGGGAACTCTACTCAATACTTTGTAATGGCCTATATGGGAAAAGAATCTAAGAAAGAGTGGATATATATATATATATATGTATAACTGATTCAGTTTGCTATACACCTGAAACTAACACAACATTTTACATTAACTGTACTCCAATAAATTTTTTTTTCAGTGATTTTGTTCCTTTTGGGGCCTCAGTCATGCTGCACTCCATGCAGCCCTATGAGCGGACAATGGCTTTTATCTGGTCTGGGAACTGCTTCGGCTGGCACTGAATGCGTGTCATCTCAGGTACATCATTTCCCTTCTCATCACCTCCATTTTCTGACCTGTGAAACTGAGACACGGGATGAGCTGGTTGATCCCTGAAGTCTCCTCTGGTGATGCTCTGATGGAGACTGCTTCTCTTGAGCCTTCTCAAGCTCAGAGCTTGATCCTTGTCCAATCGTTGAGACCACAGCACCACGTGAGCAGACCCTGACCCGGGAATCAGAGGTCTGGGTTCCCCTCCTGGCTGTGTGACCTTGCTCCAGTCACCCTCCACCCCGGGCCTCAGCTCCCTCATGGGTCAAGCGAGAGGAGTCACGGTAATTAGATGACCTCGCAGGGCCTTCTAACACCAAGTCTCACATTCCATTCCCACAGGGAGAAGAGAGAGGCTGCCTGCTCATATTCCCCAGATATTTTTAGGCAGCGCTGCAAACCAAGGGTCAGGAGCCCCATGTGAGATGGTATGTTCCTGCTTTACTTAAACCATTCACCTCATGATAATGTTCTGGGGGGTGTCAGGTTATAACAAGGATATAAAAATTATGAGCTGGGTTTGTCATTGACTCATGGACTTTAACGACCCTGCTGTCTCCTTAAGCATATGGCAAGTAATCTTATGGCTGAAGCTTGGGGAAAGGAATTGTCTGGAAGCGCTTCTGCACAAAAGAAAAAAGCAAGCGAGGCCTGCCCCAGCAGGCAATAGGCTGGCATGATAATAAAGTGTGGTGGAAAAATGAAACATTAAAACACCCAATAAAAACCTAACTGCTTCATCACCATTACTAATGAAAATATATGATTGCCTAATAAAATATTCCACGCTGGCCTCTGGCCATGGATCTGCATTTATTAACACCTGTTACTCTTGTCATCTCCTTCCTGGGAAGGGCAACCTTTTACCCCAAATGGCCTGTAGCCTGGGAAATTCAGTATGGAGGAGTTTTTGGCCAGTGGGTCCCACAGGAGAACTCAGTGGATCTGGGGTCCAGCAGCAGCTGCCTGGCTTCTACTTGTGCTTTCTTGAGTAACAAAGTGGCAAGAGCAGTGGCTGGTGAGTCAGCCAGAGCAAGAAAATCGGAGATGCAATCTGTCTCAAATGTGCCTTGCCAGTTGGGGACATGCCAGCTGGGTTATGAATGCAAGGAACAAAACCTAGGAGTTTTGCAATATGAAGGTGTAGCAATACACTTTAAGAAGCAAAACAAGCTTCTTACTGGACATGAAAGAAATAAGTGAATTATTTTGCCCCTCCTTAGCTCTTCCCCTTTGATGAGTATTTCACCCACTGTTCAAAACAGAGTCACCAAGATCATCTAGAATATGAAATTCTTGAGCAATTTGCAACCTGACATTCAGAATCAAGCCTCACATTGAAATGTATACACTAATTGCATTCACACAGTATTTTATCATTTACAGTACTTCTGAGACTTGATAAAATCAGTTGTCACCCCCCCAACACATGTATGATCTCCTTTGATCCTAAAATAAACCTTGTCAGTTGGAAATCTAATTATTCCAAAATTTACTGATGAGATTTGGAGTGGTCAGTTAAGTTACTGATGGTCTCATAGCTTGTAGGTGTCAGAGCTGGATCTCAAACAGCGGTCTCAAATCCTTTAATTTGGTGTACTGGCATCATGAAATGAAAAGAGCTTACCATGCCCCAAGGTCACCTTTGTCCAAAGGATGGCTACCACATCCATGCTCAAAGCCACATCAAATATTACTGCAGAAATAATAGCATTTGTGTGATGGAGATGAGGGTCCTCAGGAGGGTCCTCAGGCTCAGCCCGGAGCCTCCACATAGAGAAAGAGGAAGGAGCTATACTATGTGAGCAAGACCTCCTCCTCCAGAACAGCCCCTGAACCATCATGTGTAAACAGTCATCACTCTGGGTTCTGGAAAGTTTTTGCCTGTGTTACCAAACTGAGCTTTCCTTTTTACCTTTGTAAGATGAGAGGACGAAATTAGATAACTTTCAGGTCTTTCTTCATGACAACTCTTCCTATCTCTGTGATTATAGAAAAGCTTGGGGGTACTAATGTGGGGAAACAACATTTAGGCTTAGTTTAAAAGAGAAAAAAGTGCACATCAATTAAACAATATTTATCAGAAACTGTTCATATATCATCTCATTTAATCATCAAACGACGTATTAAGGTAAATTATT
Source organism: Aethalodelphis obliquidens (assembly GCF_003676395.1). Taxonomy (NCBI): domain Eukaryota; kingdom Metazoa; phylum Chordata; class Mammalia; order Artiodactyla; family Delphinidae; genus Aethalodelphis; species Aethalodelphis obliquidens. The sequence goes on from NW_020838018.1 coordinate 6,631,014, forward strand.
ATTGTCGCTATTTTACACATCCAGAATTTGAATCTGATTTAAGACATTTGCTTAGGACACAGTGGGGTTGATTTTACGCCTGGGATCTTCCCATTGCACCACACCAGCTCCCAGTGACAGCCCCATCTTGAATTTCCTTGTCTCTATCAGAAAGACCCTTGGACCTTAAACCCTATTATCTGGCTTACTATGGCTCTCTTCTCATAACTTGCATCCCAGTGAAGGTACTTTATTACTGGCTATATCCTCAAGTACATTTTTCCTTTCCAGCCACTACAATTTTCACAAACAGAGGGGCGTTGTTAACTTGAGTTTTCCTCACTGGACTTGACGTTAGCTGATTGCATTTTGCTGACATGCACTCCTCCTGCTGTGTTGCCAAGATAGTCCCCTATCATTTCTGCATCCTAAGCTGGCAGAGTGTGTGGCTTTGCAGCATCTTTTTTCCACTCCAGAAAGAATAGGATAGAACTGCTTTATGGATGAAAATAAAAGTCTCATATAATATGAAACCCAGATTATTGCTTTTCTACAAGGGAGAGAAGAAAAACTTACCAACATGAATGTTTCCTCCCATTCTCCCTCTCTCCATCCTGTGCTTCCCACTGTTAACACTTCTTTATCTTTTTAAAGTATATATCATTTGGAAAGCACAGTTCTACAAACCTGATGGGAAGGTGTATAAATATTGAAAGAATAATGGTGCTCTGAAGGCCCATTTTATGGGTTTAGATATGGTATCACTAGCCAGAATGGAGTGACTAAAGACTCTTCAGCAACTTATTGGAAATTTTTGCACCCGATTCACACATCACCTAACAGAGTCTTTAAAATCAAAGGCATGGGTCCCTCAGGACTCACTGAGAGGAAATGTCCCATGGGCATAAGGCCAGAGAAGAGACCAGGCTGGCAGGAGGTAAGAGCTGGGGCTTCAAAGCAAAGAAGCATTTGGGGGAGAGGACACAGAGTATTCTGGAGAATATCAAGCACAAAGGCTAAGATGAGTGATAACAGAAAAGATGTGTGTTTTCAAAAGAAAAGCTTCCCCTTTCTCACTTTGGTATAGAACTAACCCAATCAAGGACAGGCTGGTGTCCACAACCCGAACATCAGACATCATGACCCAGGATGGAGTGAAGGCAGAGCTTGCAGAAGGCCCTACATGGTGGGTGTTCGTGGAGCCAATAATTGACCCCCACTTTGCTTTTTCACCAGCTGCTTAACTATAAGCAAATGACAAACTATCTAAGGATCAGTTTACTCATCTGCAAAGTGAGAAGCCTATTACCTATTCCATGTGATCATTATACTTATGTAGTACTTATTAAAAGAAGTATTAGGGCTTCCCTGGTGGCGCAGGGGTTGACAGTCTGCCTGCCGATGCAGGGGACGCGGGTTCGTGCCCCGGTCTGGGAGGATCCCACATGCCGCTGAGCGGCTGGGCCCGTGAGCCATGGCCGCTGAACCTGTGCGTCCGGAGCCTGTGCTCCGCAACGGGAGAGGCCACAGCAGTGAGAGGCCCGCGTACCGCAGAAAAAAAAAAAAAAAGTACTAAATAAGATGCTATATTTAAGACACTATCCTCAGCTCATAATTAGCACCTAATAACTATTAACATCACCATACAGGTTTTTTTTTCTTTTATCAAGGTTGTATTATGAAATTTATAGAATCTGTAGGGTTTTTGTTTCTTTTCCTTTTCTCTGCAGCTCTTTTCATTTTGTAACTTCCTCTCTTCCCTGGGGGAAAGCTAGGGGAGGAAATAAATGGAAAGGGTTGTGATGAAAACCTTTGCAAAGTGAGTAGTCAAAGGTTCATGACTAAATGAAGAGACACAAAGTTGCAGGAAACATGTCCTAGAGCAGCAGTCCCCAACCTTTTGTCACAGGGACCAGTTTTGTGGAAGACAATTTTTCCACAGGGGTGGAGGGATGTTTCAGTTGGTAAAGTAAGCAATGGGAGGTGGTGGGGAGCGGCAGATGAAGCTTTGCTTGCTCGCCCGCTGCTCACTTCCTGTTGTGTGGCCCAGCTCCTAACAGGCCGAGGACTGGCACTGGTCCCAGTCTGTGGCCCAGGAGTTGGGGACCCCTGTCTTAGAGGACTGACGTGATCTAAAGGGAAGCTTAGCGTCCTTCAGTCCTTTGTGTCTAGGTCTGGGGTCCAACTCCCAGAGAATCCAAAACCCAGCTGTCAGGATCCAGACTTCATTCTGGTCCTACTGATGGTTTACAATTAAGCTTAAGGTGCTAGCTATCTCAGGACACAGAGAAGCCACTTGGTCATCCTTGTGAATCAGATGGTCTTGGCAAGGAAATGATACCTTTTAGGTAATGAGTAGGCAAGGGTGAAGGGTAGTAGTAAGCTCAGAAAGAATAGCCAGAAGTGACTACTTGAGACAGAGACGGGCTGTGAAAACTGCTTTTAGTCATTTATTTGTCAACAAACATTTATGCGGTATCCCCCCTCTAAGTCATCAATTTACATTTTACCGTTTTTGTGCAAACCTTCTCCTTTCTGTCTCCACCCAGAATGAAAACATAGGAGCTTCAGAAAAAAGGGAAGATATGGGGAGACCACAGTAAAACTGACTGCTTACATGCAGGGAATTTTCAGAGAGACACTCATTCAACACACATTTATTGAGACCTATTCAGGTCAGGCATCATGATAAACACTGTAACAAAAACAAACATGAATAAAACATAGTCTCTGCCCTTGATGATCTCACAGTGTAGTGGTAATACAAACAAATAAGGATATGAGAGTGATGCATTTTGAAATAGAGTGGTAGGGAAGGGGCTCTGGGAGAAATCATAACTACGAGGCAAGACATATGAGAGTCCAGGGCTCTTTGGTGCTTGGCAACTGAGAGCTGGACCTGAGAGCAAAGCAGGAGCTGGAGGGAGACCTTCAGCCTGACCAGGATGGGGGAGGGAATGCCATCCATGAGATGGGGGTTCTGGGATCAATGAGTAAAGCACCAGGTTTTTGTATAGATTTGGGGTGTTTTACTTTGTTTTATACAGTGAAGGTCAGTCATTTAAACATAATGTTTGCAAATCACAATCTCTAGAAAGATCAAGTGACTTTGAGTCATTCAGCCAGAATCTGCCAGAACCCAAAAGACAACGTTGCATCAGCGGTAGTCAAACTGCTTCTCGGGGCTCTCTGCAGCAAACGGCAGCCTTTCAAAGGCAGAACAAGGTGGGCAGTAAACTCACCAGCCCTCTTTTCTGTAATGGGTCTGCCTGTTTCAAATATTCTACTTGTGCTGAATAAAAGTTTACTGTTGTTAATAATTATAGCATCTCAACAAAATTCCTGCATAATGCTAGTTGCTGCTCCACCAGTTATAGTCTCGCTTTTACCTAAGTTTCAATCCATTCTGTAGCAACAGGAGGTCAATTAAAATGTGAAGATTAAAATCATAGTAGGGGAACATAACACCCCACTTTCAGCAATGGACAGATCATCTAAAATGAAAATAAATAAGGAAACACAAGCTTTAAATGATACATTAAACAAGATGGACTTAATTGATAACTATAAGACATTCCATGCAAACACAACGGATACATTTTCTTCTCAAGTGCTCATGGAACATTCTCCAGGATAGATCATATCTTGGGTCATAAATCAAACCTTGGTAAATTTAAGAACATTGAAATCGTATCAAGAATCTTTTCCAACCACAACGCTATGAGACAGATATCAATTACAGGAAAAAATCTGTAAAAAATACAAAACTTGGAGGCTAAACAATATGCTACTTAACAACCAAGAGATCACTGAAGAAATCAAAGAGGATATCAAAAAGTACCTAGAAACAAATGACAATGATAACACGACAACCCAAAACCTATGGGACGCAGCAAAAGCTGTTCTAAAAGGGAAGGTTACAGCAATACAATCCTACCTCAAGAAACAAGAAACATCTCAAATAAACAACCTAACCTCACACCAAAGGAACTAGGGAAAGAAGAACAAACAAAACCCAAAGTTAGCAGAAGGAAAGAAATCATAAAGATCAGATCAGAAATAAATGAAAAAGAAACAAAGAAAACAATAGCAAAGATCAATAAAACTAAAAGTTGGTTCTTTGAGAAGATAAACAAAATTGATAAACAATTAGCCAGACTTATCAAGAAAAAAAGGGAGAAGACTCAAATCAATAGAATTAGAAATGAAAAAGGAGAAGTAAAAACTGACACTGCAGAAATACAAAGGATCATTAGAGATTATTACAAGGAAATATAGGCCAATAAAATTGACAACCTGGAGAAGTGGACAAATACTTAGAAAATCACAACCTTCCGAGACTGAACTAGGAAGAAATAGAAAATATAAACAGACCAATCACAAACACTGAAATTGAGACTGTGATTAAAAATCTTCCAACAAACAAAAGCCCAGGGCCAGATGGCGTCACAGGTGAATTCTATCAAACATTTAGAGAAGAGCTAACACCTATCCTTCTCAAACTCTTCCAAAATATAGCAGAGGGAGGAACACTCCCAAACTCATACTATGAGACCACCATCACCCTGATACAAAAACCAGAAAAAGATGTCACAAAGAAAGAAAACTACAGGTCAATATCACTGATGAACATATATGCAAAAATCCTCAACAAAATACTAGCAAACAGAATTTAACAGCACATTAAAAGGATCATACACCATGACCAAATGGGGTTTATCCCAGGAATGCAAGAATTCTTCAATATACACAAATCATTCAATGTGATATACCATATTAACAAATTGAAGAATAAAAAACATATGATCGGGGCTTCCCTGGTGGTGTAGTGGTTGAGAGTCCACCTGCCGATGCAGGGGACATGGATTCATGCCCCGGTCCAGGAGGATCCCACATGCCATGGAGCAGCTGGGCCCGTGAGCCATGGCTGCTGAGCCTGTGCGTCCGGAGCCTGTGCTCCACAACGGGAGAGGCCCCAACAGTGAGAGGCCCGTGTACCACCAAAAAAAACCCCAAAAGAATATACAATGGAGAAAAGACAGCCTCTTCAATAAGTGGTGCTGGGTAAACTGGACAGCTACATGTAAAAAAATGAAATTAGAACACTCCCTAGCACCATACCCAAAAATAAACTCAAAATGGATTAAGGACCTAAATGTAAGGCCAGACACTATAAAACTCTTAGAGGAAAACCTAGGCAGAACACTCTATGACATAAATCACAGCAAGATCCTTTTTAACCCATCTCCTAGAGAAATGGAAATAAAAACACAAATAAACAAATGGGACCTAATGAATCTTAAAAGCTTTTGTGCAGCAAAGGAAACCATAAACAAGACGAAAAGACAACCCTCAGAATGGGAGAAAATATTTGCAAATGAAGAAACTGACAAAGGAGTAATCTCCGAAATTTACAAGCAGCTCATGCAGCTCAATATCAAAAAAAAACAAGCAACCCAATCCAACAATGGGCAGGAGATCTAAATAGACATTTCCCCAAAGAAGATATACAGACTGCCAACAAACACATGAAAGGATCCTCAACATCACTAATCATTAGAGAAATGCAAATCAAAACTACAATGAGGTATCACCTCACACCAGTCAGCATGGCCATCATCAGAAAGTCTACAAACAATAAATACTGGAGAAGGTGTGGAGAAAAGGGAATCCTCTTGCCCTGTTGGTGGGAATGTAAGTTGATACAGCCATTATGGAGAACAGTATAGAGGTTCCTTAAAAAACTAAAAATAGAGCTACCATAAACCAGCAATCTCACTACTGGGCATATACCCTAAGAAAGCCATAATTCAAAAGGAGTCATGCCACAATGTTCATTGCACCTCTATTTATAATAGCCAGGACATGGAAGCAACCTAAATGTCCATCAACAAATGAATGGATAAAGAAGATGTGGTACATATATACAATGGAATATTACTCAGCCATGAAAAGAAACGAAACTGAGTTATTTGTAGTGAGGTGGATGGACGTAGAGTTTGTCATACAGAGTGGAGGTAAGTCAGAAAGAGAAAAACAAATACCGTATGCTAACACATATATATGGAATCTAAAAAAAAAAAAAAAGTGGTTCTGAAGAACCTGGGGCCAGGACAGGAATAAAAATGTAGCCGTAGAGAATGGAATTGAGGACACAGGGATGGGGAAGGGTAAGCTGGGATGAAGTGAAAGAGTGGCATGGACATATATACACTACCAAATGTAAAATAGATAGCTAGTGGGAAGCAGCCACATAGCACAGGAGATCAGCTTGGTGCTTTGTGACCACCTAGAGGGGTGGGATAGGGAGGGAGGGAGAGAGACACAAGAGGGAGGAGAAATGGGAATATATGTATATGTATAGCTGATTCAATTTTTTGTAAAGCAGAAAGTAACACACCATTGTAAAGCAATTATACAACAATAAAGATGTTAAAAAAGTTTTTAAAAATTTAAAAACTTGTGACGACTTAGGGAGACAGAGGAGGAGGCTCTGTGACCTTGTGTGGAGGGGACCCACTGGAAGCAGAGGACAGACCAGGGTGAGAAGCAGTATCAGAGCATTCCTGGCATGGCAGACAAAGTCCATACAAAACTTAGTCCACTAACATCCACTGCTTTTTTTACCCTCTCAACTTTAGAATGGACCAGTGGGAGGAGCAGCTGTGTTTCCCTCCTAGAAAATAAGAACATGTTTCCAGAGGTAGAATATTTTTTACTTTCATCTCTCAGACAACCTCCATGTAACAAATACTCATTAAATGAGACTTCAATCAGACACTCCAGGCAAATGAATTTGACTTAAGATTTCAATCACAATGAAAATGCAATTATGCAGAGTTAACATTTGGGAAATATGCAACCCTTCCCCCATAGATATCTTTTCCTAAATTGTCTGGTAATGAATGCATCCATCCTGTTCTTGTTAATTCTGTCAAAGGAAAATACAGAGACCTGAATGATCCAAATGACTGGTGTAACTCTCCTTTTCCACAGGAAGACAAGACTATCCATAAAATTCCATCTCAGAGCCTGGCAGAAAATTCTGCTAACATTTGGTGTTTGATAAATGCCAACTCAATAGGAGGACACTGCTCTCCTACCAACGTTTGAAAGGATCAGTCTTTTTTGATCAAATGAGCCAGCTCTTATATTCACATGGGACAATTTTAGCAATAAATCTCATTGAACTACTAAGTTTAAGAAACTATGATGGACGATAAAACATTAATAGGAGTTCCTATTAATTTTCAGGAGCTTATAAACTGCTTAGAAAAACTAGACTTACACACATGAAAAGTTGATAAACTTAATTTATAAATTAGACATGTAATATAAGGTGGTAAATGCTATAGAAAAAGTGTCAGGTGGGACTTGACATTTTAAACATTGGTGGGAGGAGTGGTCAGGGTGGACCTTGTTTAGAAGGTGACAGCTGAGCAAGGACTCAAAAAAAGTGGGGGTGAAGGTCATGAGGATGTGGCAGGCAGGATCCCAATAGAAGGGCCGGCCAGTGAAAGGATTTAGGAAAGGCTCTGCACAGAGGCTGGTGAGACTGGAGCAAGGGAGGAGCAGTAGGAGAAAAGGTCCAAAATGAGACTGGAAAGCAGGTCATGCAGAGCCCTGTAGGCAACTACAATGACTCTGGCTTTTGCTCTGTGTGAAATGGGAAACCAATGCAGCATTCTAAGCAAAAAGATGACTCAAACTTACTTAAGTTCTGAAAGGATCATTCTGGCTGTTGTGTGGAGAATAGACCTCAGGGAGACAGAAATGAAGCAGGGGGATTTATTAGGAAGCATTGCAGTAATCCAGGGAAATGACTCCGAGAGTGGCTTGAACAGGAGGTGGTAAAAAGTGGTCAGATAATGAGTGTATTTTGAAGATAGAATATGATGGATTTCAGAGTGCAATAGGTGGCTTCAGGATGTATAATTTGAGAAGACTTCACAGGAGAGATTGAATGTTAGCTGGCTCTCTAATAGAGTACGATTAAGATAGGTGAAAAGTAACTGGGAAGGAGTACCAGACAGTGAAAAAGGCACAGCATCAAAAAGTACAGCTTTTAGAAAACAGTAGGTAGATGAGTTTGGCTGGAGTTAAAGGTTTAGGAAGACCAGTAATTTGAGATTGGTGCACGGAAAGAGCAAAACACATAGTTTTAGGGATTCCTGTTGGTTGAGCCTTGATCCCTGAATGGCCCAGGCTTATTCTACTGTCCAAATCCAAGAATCGCAGACGTGGAAGATCAGGCCAGTGTGACTCACCAAAAATCGTTGTCTGCTACAGCATTGCTAGCAAATGGTTGGTTAGCCTCTTCCTAAGTACCTCCTGTGGGCTACTTCCTTAGTTCGGTAAAGCCCCTTCACAGGGGGGCATTTTTGTTTTGGGATGATATCTCAGGTTTGAACTGAATTTGCCTTCATGTAACATCAAACCATTGGCTCGTGTGCCTTTTCAGTCACTAGTCACTAGTTCATTTATGCAAGAGACATTTATTAAGTGCTTACTAATAGAAAATGAGGAAGAGAATTACCACTACTTGAATTTCTTCTTGGGGCTACGGTGAAGGCTAATTTACCTGGATTATCGCATTTAGTAATCATAGTAATCTGATGATATAGAAGACCCTCACATCAAACTGTCCCTCCTAATGAAGGATGTATATACGAATGTGTGTGGAGGGAGTTGATAAAGACACAAAATCAGGTCTTTCTATAAGGGGTTAAAACTTTCCCAGAGAAGAGCAAATAATTCAACATTTTCTTCTTCTTTCTTCTGCTTCCTTCACCTTGTGCGTTTGTGAGAAGAATGTACATTCAAGGTATTTGTGCATATCTCCGTGTAGTTTAGCAGGTGGCAGAGTAGAGAAATATTTAGGCAGAGACTGCAGCTTCAAGAACAAAATGGAGTGTCTGTTGGGGGGCAAGGTGGGAATTCAGTGACTTGAAGCCAAATCCAACAGTCAATTCCATTACTTCCATTTCACAGAGGAGGGCTGGGGCTACCGTGGCTAAGGAAACGTCTCCATGTCAAAGTTTCTAAGCGGAAGAGCCAGGGGGAGTGCAGCTCAACAACTTCAAGGACTTCCATGGTCCCAGGGCACTGCGCCAGACACCAGCTGGGAACCTCAGAGGGAGGCGCCAGACTTGAACCTGTCCTCACCTCACTCACAGACTGGTGGGAGATATGTGGAACTAAAATAAGCCAAGGTGGAGAGGCCCGGGAGTCATAAAAGCATGAATGGGGGTGTAAGATTACTTCTGGCTATAATGTTCACAGGTTTGGAAGGGGCATGAGATTTTTGATAAATGGAAATGATCAGGGTGAAGGAGAACAGGACGGCTAAAGATGTAGAGGTGAGAAAACCCAGGTGGTATAGCAAATGAATTGTTCCATTTGACTCACATGCTGAGGTCATGAAGGGAAGTCAGATAAACAAAGTCAGAAACTATTATATGGTCCAGATCACAAAAGGCCGTGGATGACTTTCCGGATTGGAACCCATAGGTAACCAAGAATTCTTGAACGTTTTGAACATTGAGTAACTTGGTCAAAACTTTGTGCATCAATTCTGATCTCTGGGGGCAAGAAAATAACTTTAATCCCTCTGTACAGAATAGTCCCTAAAATGTTTAAGAGAGGTGTTCTGTTCCTCTTACTTGTTATCTTGATGCTAAGTATCTCCATTTAAAATACAAAAAAATTTCAAAAGCTGCTTGTCTTTAAGACATGGTTGCAAGCTCTTTAGCACTCTGATCACCCTCCCCTGGATACCCTACAGGTTATTATAAGCAAGTGATATAAGCAGCTAACATTTATTAAAATCTTACAGTATGCCAGGCACTATGATGAAGATTTTCAATGGATTATCTTATGTAAACATCACAATGGCCCTATCATGGAGGTGTTATTTTATCCCCATCTTACAGATGGGAACCCTGAGGTTTAGGGACATTGCATAAGGCTAATGAGTGTCAGAGGTAGAATCCAGGCTTTCTTCCTGGAGAGCCCAAGTGCCTACACACTACACCACCCAGCCCACAACCCATCCCCAGTAAAAAAGAGACTCTCTGGAATTTGAATCTAGATTCCAGAACACCACACTGTTTTCTTTCCTGGATCTCATTTCCTTACCATCATTAAAGGGTTTGGACAGGAACCTTTCTAAGTTTTAGTTCTGACATGCCATTTTATTTGTTCAAGTAATTTGGGTCTAATAGGGTCACAGTAGAAGTGATTGCATTCACTGAACTAATACTGCAGAAGAAAGGCAGAGGAGTGAATTCTAAATCCTAGGCATTCTTCAGATCACCCTGGAAAGACCCCATCTACCCTCCAACACCTTATTTTACACAAACCAGAGATAGCTAATAGATCTTTGGGATAATGTGATGCATGTTTAAAGTATATTTTAAATTGGATATAATCTTAGGTCCACATAGCATTTTTAAAAATAATAATATTAGCGGGCTTCCCTGGTGGCGCAGTGGTTGAGAGTTCGCCTGCCGATGCAGGGGACGTGGGTTTGTACCCCGGTCCGGGAAGATCCCACATGCCACAGAGTGGTTGGGCCCGTGAGCCATGGCCGCTGAGCCTGCGCTTCGCAACGGGAGAGGCCACAGCAGTGAGAGGCCCGTGTACCGCAAAAAAAAAAAAATAATAATAATATTAGCAATAATAATAATAATTTACTGATGACGGGAAGATGGGGAGGGAAATATGCTTCTGGCTGGTACAGAGGAAGAGAAATCTAATACCCTCTTTTACCTTTTAGCACTGAAAGCTTGAGTTAAAAATGATTGAGCACCACACTATAAATATAAAAGGGTATGGAAATATGAGAAAACAATCCCAGCCATGCTGAAAGCAATGGGGTTTCCAGACTCGGTGTGACCCAATGGGACAGGCAGGCACCTCTAGAGAAGGTCTAGCTCACTCAGATTGACCTCCATCATCAGCCAGGGTGAGATGGCCAGTTTGAAAAGGTGAGGGAGGATGGAGAGATCCTTGGAGCAATGTGGTTTCTCATAATCTCCACCCTTGCCTCTGCCCTGGCCAGTCCCCCTCTAGCCAGACCACCCTGACCCACTGCCCTCATCCTGGTCTTCTGGATTCTGGATCCAGCCTCCTGGCTCTTGATTCTTGCCTGCACTTAACCGAAACAGGTATCTGGGCTCCTGCAACATCTGCTGAGTTGGATTCTCTGTCCTGCCCCCTCTGAAATAGCCTTATCCCATTGTTGCCTAGCTGACACATGACCATTTTCATCACGTAGCTTGTCAGCACAGTTGTCCATGTGCTAAAGATCCTTCGTAGTGTCTGGGTTTGTGTTGGGCTTCTCTCTGTATTCAAGATACCTGATCCTCCTGCCTAGATGGAGGGGAAAAGGGCCAAACTGGGAAAAATTTCATAAGCAAGAAAGCTTCTTACCTGAGACTGACCTGTGTTTGGATCAAAGCTGGAATCCTGGAACTTGTGCCCTTCAGATGGTGCTGAGACCAGAGATGGGAAACTTATCTCAAAGTGAGTCATCCATTTCAAGGCTAGGTGAAGAGTGGGAGTCAAGGCATAGCACCAACCAATGGCTGCCTGAGAAATAAGAGGTGAAAGAAGGAACAGTGGGCCACTTGGAGGTAGTGTGGATGAATCTGGAGGCAGAGGACGTCGCCTGCAGCCTTTGGCAGGCACTTTCAGCTGGGGACTTGGGCGTGGGTTCATTCATATTTGATGAACCCTTTAATTCAGTGCTGAAATATCTAGGGTTCTGAGTCAAAAAGATGGATTTGCATCCCAGCTCTACTAACTGCTAGCTGCCTTGTGATTGTTCCAGAATTTCTACACTGAGTGCTCGAGGGGAGCCATCTGGTTGGAATAAAGGCTTGGGAACTTGTCTTAAAACTGCCTTGGCTTGGTACCATAAGTAATATTGAAAAGAATTAAGTATCCATATCTAAGTATGCCTGAGGGTGGAATGGAGGAGTGGTATTAGTCAGCCATCATCACATTAATGCTACATAGCAAACAACCACAAAATCTCAATGGCATATAACAGTAAGCATTTATTTCCATGCTCACTGGTATGCAGGTCATCTGGGGTAGGTCTGCTTCAGGCTACAGATCTGCCAGTTAGCTCAGATCTTCCACACTGTACTTGACTGAGTCTGGCTTCGAGCAGAGGACCCAGTCCAGCTTTCCTCTGCCTGTCTCACAACTTCCTTGAACTAGTGGCTCCCTGAGACATTTTCTACTCCTGGAGAAAGACAGGAGCACAGGAGAGTAAACCCAACCACACAAGCACATTTCAAGCCTTTACTCGTCATGTCCACTGGCTCAATGGTCAAAGCAAGCTTCAGGGCCACGCCCAGAGCCAAATGACAAGGAAGAGTGTACTTTCCACTCCTATAGCAGAGAAAGCATGCACTGACTAGCTGTGCATCCCTGGGCAAATTACTTAACTGTTTTGTGCTCTAGTTTCCTCTCCTGTAAAATGGGAATAAGGATCGTGATGGTACTTCTTTCACAGTACTATGGAGACATTAAATAAGTAAATATCTGTAAAGTACCTAGAATACCATCTGGCACAGAACTTGGTAGATATGCATGGCAAATCCAGAACTCTCTAGGCCACCCCTTCAGCCACGCTGCAGACCCCACTCTGATCACACGTGCTAGCAATCGGGTCCTTTGCCCCACCTTTCCTTCCAGTTGAATCCTTGCTCTTTAGTCTGTGCTTACTCATCCCTGACTGTCTCTCCTGCACATTCACCACTTCTAGAACATTTCTGGCAAGGACTACCCTCTTCCCAGATCTGCATTTCCTCAGCAGTTCTCTACTTTTAGGCCTCCTTCAAGGCTTGCCAAGGGTTAAGGGCCTGTATGATTTGGAGGCAGGTAGCAAGCAAGAGGTTGGAGCCTGGATTCCTAAAAAGGAGGCAATGTAGGGAAACTCTGGGAGCCCAGTGATAATGTGGAGGTATTCAGAGCTCTGTGAACCACTCAGGTGATAAAACTTCCCCTGTACTTACTGACCTTTGTCTCCATGACCCTGGCTTCTGTCTTTTCCAGGCGTACCAACAAGTTTGTAAACTAGATCCTGTGTTTTGTATCCTATTATAGCTATCTTTGCCCCAGGAGATCATCATCTCCAAAGGGCCAGGAGTTCATCTTACTTGTGTCTGTAGCTACCACTCCCTCCCTTCCTCTCTCCTCCCTGATTCCTTCACAGCAACCACAAATCTTTATGCGTAGGAAGACCTTTGTATTTGTTGAATTAAATATTGCACCAACCTGAGGGAAAGTCACCATTAGGGTTACTGTTGGGGATGAACTGCCAAAACTCGTTTCTCCCCTTCCTAGAGTACCCTGGATATCAAGACACGGGAGAAATCCACACGCATATCCCCGTGCCGAAACACAGACACACACACACACATTTAGAGTTTAATCACCCTATTTATCCTCTAAGTTACCAACATTTGGGGTGAAGAAACTGTGAAAAAGAATGACTGAAGAAAAAAATGTCTTATTTTAAACATTGCAGCTGATTCCATTAATTATGTTGTGATACACTTAAGCATTTAATTTCAGAGCTATTAAAACTTAAATTATTTATTAATAATTACAGATCATTACCTGATAGTGTTCACTCCGCAGAACAGGTGATGAATAATTTATCAGCTTTGACATGGCTCTCTCCTCACAGCCCTGTTTAGGTGGTATCTATATTTGTACATGTCAGCTTGCCAATATATGTGCCTGTTTGTGTGAACCGACCTGTTCTTTCTGTTTATACAGGATCTTCCTGAATCTTGAATGTCATTTAAAACTTTTCACTGTTAAAGTTTTATAACATAGATTATAGGTGAGATATAAATAATGGTAATATTATGTAGATAAAAATGTGCACTTTCTTCTCATGGCTAGGATGGACTTCGGCTCTGAATAAATTAAAATTACGTTTATTCATTACAGAAGTTTTTCTCCCTCCCTTCTCCTCTATTTCAGGATCTTTAATAATAATTATGATTGTATCATTATTATATACATTATTGCTATATACAATCATGAGCACGAATTAATACTTTGGTTTAAACCTGTTTAAAGATTATTTTTCATGAAAATTAAAACAAAGTTATTAAAATTCAAGTGTATAAAAGAATTTCATAATAAATCGATTCAAGCAGAGATTGACAAATGAATACTGATATTACAGTTAGATAAAAACAAAGGTCTAGATATCACTAAGCCTATCCAATCAATTTTAACATCATCTAGAATGGTTCAACCTTATATCTGTGAAGAATTCTAAGTGATGTCACTAATTACCCACACTGGAAATTACTCAAGCTATATATATACCAAAAGAGCACTGTTACACATGAGTGATTTGATCACATACCATGTATATGGACATAAGTGAACAATTAACTATTTTAGGAGTTTAAAGTAGAGGGCATGTCTTTACTCAACACATACTTCTTGAGTATCTAGTTATGCCAACACGATGCTGGAGATACAGCTGTAAGTTGGCTGAGGCAAGAGGCTTTAGTAGATTCAAAACACAATTTCTAATAGCTTTATAACGTGCTCTTTCTCAGTTGATCTTCCATCATTTCTTTGCCTTCTGGTGAATTTCCCAGAAATGAGACAAGCTCTCCATTCTAAACAAGATTGATTTTTGTCGCAAAAATCCATCTGTTTACCATGGCATGTCCTCTGCCTAAGCCTGTGTAGACCTGCCGTTAGCTCTTCAGGACTGCGTGCCTTCAGTGCTATGAGTATCTTGTGGATGGATTCAGGTACTTAAGGAGATGTACCAGCCCTTTTCCAGATTAATCTTCTAAAACTCGTATTTTAGGCATACTGATCTCTTACCCAAGGTTTTCAAAAATTTTCTCCTGCCTAGGGATCTAGAACCATAGATATAATATGGATAAAAATCAGCATGGAAAAGCAAGTTTCAGGAACAGCCTTGCATTATGATAATATTTATATAAAATTTTGAAATATGAAACCTCATATTCAGCAGATATGGCCTGATTCCTAGCCTATGAAAATAGATTTCAGAGTGAGACTGAGAGTTAGGAGTTGAGGATTTCCCAGTGAACTTGGACCCATCCTCATGTTCTTTGTGCTCCAGCCTCTGGGGCCTCTTCACATGAACTACGTGGTGATTCATTACCAATGAAAGGCACCTAAATTCTTTGACTGCCACAATACCAACTATTTTTCTTCCTTTTCAAATAGTTTAGTCTGGTTCACCAGAATTTTGACTGAACTGTCAGCTGTGTATAACCCATTCTTCTTATCAGCACACATTTTACTTCTGAACATTATACAAATTAACAATTACTTTCAACAGCATAAATATATATCATTTTAGTTTCTCTGGGGCCACATCAACTGAGAGCACAATCACTGGAAATTGGTCACAGTTATGCTATAGTCTTTTATAGCAAAAAAGCTGGAGAAGCAGGACTAAAAATGTTGCCTATTAAATTTAGGGGACCCTGAGATTGTCTAAAAGTGAAATCTGAGTAGTTATTGTAATCTCCCATTTGGCCACTGGGTCACCTCTTGTTTTGTTTTCTCACTCACGTTTGGTGATACAACCTTTCATTTTATTGGAACCCTTACATCTCTCTTTCCATGAGATCTTGGTTCAAGATCACAATGGGCAGAAAGGGAAGATAATATGAGTGACACCAGACAGTGCTACTTTTGACATCTTCCTTCAGTCAGACCTCTAGGCAAGGTTCCTGGACATGGTAGGTAAACCCTAAGGTCTGTCCAGGTTCACAGCAGAAAGCAATTGGTACATTCAAACAAGAGAAGAGAGTTTAATAAAGAGACTATGTACAAAGATGTGGCAGGGTTAGGGAACCCACAAAGAATATTACAGTATCTCCAGGACTGGCTACCTTGGACTTAAAGGGCAGGGGTAGAATGGTTACTGAGACCTGGAGAGGGTAGTTCTACAGACACGGCTGCCAGGCAAGAGCTCTGACCTTCGAGAGATGATGGAGCCAACCCATGAAAGTTTACAGATGCAGAGATGATGGAGCCATCCCATGACAGCTCTATACTCTAGGAAGCTGACCTGTATAAACTGCAACAACTTTCTCTCTTATCCCCTGGCTTCTGGCTAGATTTGGTCAATAGGAGACACATGCAGGAGTTTGGCGGATGGGGCCTCCAGAGTCCTCCTTGTTGAGTTGTCATGGGTTGGCTCCATCATCTCTGCATCTATAAGCCTGCATCTCTATAAGCCTGCATCTATAAGCACCTGTTATGTGCCAGGCACCCTGCCAAGTACTTTACATGTCATCAGTGACCTCCTGAGGTAGGTACTATTACCATCATAACTTTGTAAATGAGAAAACTGAGACACAGAAACTTTAAATAACTTGCTCAAGCACCCAGGCAGGAAGTGGTAGAACCAGGATTTTTATACAGACTCTGGCTGAGAACACAGATAGTTCCTAACACATTCACATCATCATAGTAGCAAGGCTTGGGTTGAGCTCTGAGATCATTGCTCTGTGTACTACACATGACAATTAAATGTGTGGATATCGGGATTGTGATACTCTTGTTTCATTCCTAATACTTTCTGACCTGAGATTTTTGTGGAATCTCTTTCTAGAGAAGCTAAGTGAACTGTCTCTGGTCTGATTTTGGCTGAGTCCTTTCCTTTGCTTCATGTTCAGCCTCAGTTCACTTCCTGTGTTAACTCACACCTTCATTGTATTAGGGCTGTTTATCTGTGATGTTAAGAAATATTTCCAAAGCTCTCTATATTCCAATTCCAGTCAGCTACTATACTGATCTGTGCAAAGTTGGTGTGTAAAGGCGTTCATTCCACCTCAACTTGAGTCTCTGAGATGTTCTGCTGCAGCTTCCAGGTAACAGTATCAGAGAGGAAGTCCATTTCTCTCGCCTTGAGGTACTTGAAATGATGCATGAGTTTTCTATTGCTCTGTAACAAACTACCCCAAAATGCAGTAGCTTAAAATAATAAGCATGTATTATGTTATGGTTCCTGAGGGTCAGAAATCCAGACATGACTTAGCTGGACGCCTCTGCTCTGGGTCTCTCACAAGACTGCAATCAAGGTATATTGGCTATGAAGGCTCGACTGGGGGAAGATGTTCTTTCAACCTCACTCCTGTGGCTGTTGGCAGGCTCAGGTCTGTTGGCCAAAGATATCAGTTCCTTGCTCACAACATAGTGTCTGGTTTCACTCAAAGCAAGTGAGTATATGAGCCAGAGGGAGTGCCCAATATGGAAAACACAGTCTTTTCTGTAACCTTATCTCAGAAATGGCACCCATCACTTTTGCTTCATTATATTTGCTTAAAGAGGGTCACTAAATCCAGCCTATACTCAGGAAGAGGGCTTATTTAATGGTGTGAATCCCAGGAGGTGAGGGTCACTGGAGAAACTCTTAGAGGCAGCCCGCTAAAAATGGCATAAAGTTTTATATAGGTTTCCATGATTTGGGCGGGGAAGAGAAACCCCTTCCACATTGAGTTCTACTGGAAAGAGTCCCCTGAGTATTATAAAAATAATTTCCCCATGGTTACTTCTATTTTGCATGAAAAAATGCAAAATAATTTTGCAAGAACCTACAGACTACAACCACCTGGGGGTTCTGTTGTTTAACCTTTTCACGCTCTTATATGTGGACCACAACTATCAATGTTGGTGTTTGTCAATATTGGAAATTTCAACTACTACTAACACTTCAGTTACTACTTCTGAAGACAACTCTGAAAACCTTCCACTATATCTCCAACGCTCACTTTGTCACCTCGAACCTTACTTTTCAAAGGTCCTGTCAGAACCTCAAAGTGGCGAATCTAAAATAGAAATTTCCAACTCCTCTTCCTGTCCATAAGCAGTGACATTACTATTTCCTGATTCATTCCAGTTGGAGTCTAGAGTGATGGTCAAACTGTTCCTTTCCTCTGCTACCCATATCTAACCTGTTGTCAAGTTGTATTGATTTGAGGAGCAGAGTAGTATGGTAGAAATTATATGAGCTTTAGAAACTAGCAGGATTGGATTAAAACCCTGGATCCACCAATAATTTACTTCATTATTTAAGTGTGTAAGGTAGGAGTAAGGTGGGGTAATGGAAAAGACAGTTGGAAAAGCTTTGAATGCCCATCTAAGTTATAATGTATTTATGTAGTAGAGAATCATTAAAATATCTTTCAGAAAATAAGTGAATTTAGAAAGCTACCTCTGGCACAATTTTTTTCTTCCTCCCTTCCTTCCTTCCTTCCTTTCTTCCTCCCTTCCTTCCTTCCTTCTTTTCTTCCTTCTTCTTCCATCTTACCTACCTTCCTTCTCTCTCTCCTTTCTTCCTTTCCTTCTTCCTTTCTTCCTTCGTATTTTTGGGTTGGAAAGAGCGAAGGAAGCTTTCCCTGATTGATCTTCCCAAAAGAATTAGCTTCCTCTTCGGGGTCACCATAGCACTGCTTGTTCCTCAGCCTGAGCACTCAAGCTGCTTTCAGGATGGTTACAGGTAGTCTTGTATTATCTCTTCCATGGATTTTGGACCCTCAAGGAAGTAAGGAGCTCTGTTATGAAGTGTTGTTGCATTTCCCATGGTATTTACCACAAGGTGTTAAATATGATAGATGCTCTATGAATTACTGCTAAATTAGCTATTAAGGACAGAAAAAAGAGGAGGGAAAAATCCAGAGGTACTTTGGATTCTTGAAAGCAGCCTCTGAGATGACCCCCAATGATCCTCTCCTCCTGGTATTCATGCTTTGTGTAAGCCAGGACCTGGTGACTCACTTCTATCAAATAGAATATAGAAAAACTGATGGGACATCATATCTGATATGTGATAAAATAACTGCAGCTTCTTACTTGGGGACCCTCTCTTTCTCTCTTCTAGATTGCTCAACTTAGGGAAAAGCCCTTAAGAGAGGTACTGAAGTCCACCAGCATGCCCATGACCACATGAGTAAACTTGGAAGCAGATTCCTTGCACCTTGCTAGCCTTAGATGAGCCCAAGTTGTCCGCCAACAGCTTCACTGCAACCTCAACCTCTTAAGAGATAGTGAGCAAGAGGAACCCAACAAATCATGATGGATTCCTGCCTCATGGAACCTGTGAGATGACAAATGTTTGCTGTTCTGAGCTGCTAAATTCTGGGTTAATTTGTTACACAGCCACAGATAATTAATACAGTCAGAAAAAAAAAATTGACCTTTTCTAACTGCCACTCATCCTTGTTCCCATTGCAAATTCTCTTACCATCAACCTCTACATATTCTAAGTGTTTTACTGGGCCTTTGGGGGTGAGGGTTGTGGGAGGGGCGGGAAGAAGGGAGTTTAACTAAGCAGGACCCTATTGGGCCTTTCCAGGACAGACTCCCCCAACCCCCAGGTCCTCTGCTTTACCTTCTCTCTGAAGTACCGAGATAATAGTATCTGATGCACATTTCTTGAGTTGTTTTCCAGATGCTAAAACCACCACCGAGTGGAAGAAATTAACTACTTGATGACCATGAGCATGTAACCCCCAGATGTACTGGAGCCTAAGGACTGATAATGTTAACCCCTGGACACTGCCCTGTTACCTCACCGTCAACCAATCAGAGAATTGTGCACAAGCTGATCATGTACCCTGGGACACCCCTCCCTTACCTGGTCTTAAAAATGCCTTGCTGAAACCCATCAGGGAGTTCAGGCTTTTTGAGTACTACTTGACCTGAATTCCTTGCTTGGCTCCCTATAATAAACGCTGCACTTACATTCACCAAAACTCAGTGTCAGCAGACTGGCTTTACTTCGCGTGGGCAAGCGGACCCAAGTTTGGTTCAGTAACAAGAGGACTTAGTGAGGCAATCAGTCAGTTTCCCAGTGGTGGGAGGAAAAGAGTTGGCATCAGCAGTTGATAGCAACAGTTAACAGTAACTCAATCAGACCACAAGCTCCTCACAGCCCCGTCACCAAGACACGGTGATAGTTGGGAATTTTGTGGATGCACTGATGCTGTGTCTTTTGTGACTTCTGTTCTCCCTCAGGCTGTTCTCAAGAGACATCTGACCTAATTTCACTTGTGAAAGTGTCAGTGAAAGGTTTGGTGAGAGTTGTTTAAAGCCACCCCCACCTTGAAGGACAGCCTGCTGGCTGTTCTCTGCTTGTATTGATGCTCTTCTTCAGTCTATATATCTGTGTCCCTAATGATAGGGACCATGTCTGTGGCATTCCTGGGTGTCTCAGAAATACCTTAGAAAAACAGACCTCAGTGTAGACAAAGAAAACAGACTGTAGTGGTTGATAATGTAGAATGCTCATGTCTTCATCTAGCTTAGCTACTTAGTAGAAGCTGGCCTGCCAGGTGACCCAGTCCCAGGGGTGGTAGATATACATGCCAACTCCAAGCTCCCTGGTGGGACTCTCACTCCCCTGGGAAACAGCTCGCTCTGGTAGCTAATGAGAGTGCCAAAGGGAGCAAAACACCCATTAGGCAGCCTGTCCCCAGGGCACTGACCTTTCCTGCAGAAGTTGCTGCAGGCTGGTAGGCCTGGGAGGAGATGGGGAGAGCTGAGGAAAGCCTGGCTGCTGCAAAGAGGACCCTGTGATGATGCCATGCCTTTGTAACTTGGCAAACAGAATTTGATGCTGTTTGAACTTGCAAACTAATGATAAGAAATAATTGCTGAATAGCTCAGTAACTGATAGGAAATTACTCTTTTTTCTCCATAACAATGAGGCAAGAAGATTCAATTAGGGCTACTGTAGATTTAAAAAAAAGTTTGTTTACATGATTCATTTCCAACAATGACAATAGATGGGAGAGATAGGAGGATTGGGGAAAGGAGAGGCTGGAAGGGTTTAAAACCCTCCCAGCTTGCAGCTGTCTATTGAGGCAGGGGGAGGGGGAAAGCTAAAGTATATTCATCTCTCCACTCTGGCTCTCCGGCTCTCCACGGACCTGGGAAGAGGCAGAGGAGAGATGAGCCTTGAAGTAACATCTGATCAGACAGCTTGATGGGAGTAAGCGGAGATAAGTTGGAAACCAGTGAGAGGAGTCACCTGACCCCACCCCATCCCACTGATTTTGAGTGGCCTCAGCCTGCATCAGCTTGAAGCAGTATTTGGGTTCCCGATCAGAGATTGAGGTCGGGCAGTGGCAGTGAGAGCGCTGAATCCTAGCCACCAGACCACCAGGGACCAGTGGCCAGTGACAAGACCCTGGGCTGTCAGCTATGAAGAAATGAATTTATACATAGAGATGGAAAGTAGTGAAGCAAGTAAAGTGTTTATTAGGAGGAAAAAGAGTACGTGTGGATAGACACATGGGCGGGCTCAGAGAGAGAGAGTTGCGCCCTCGTGGCAGTTTGAATCACTTTTATGGGGCATTTCTTCCGGGTTTCCTTTGACCAGTCATCTTGCTTTGCCTGGTTCTGAGTCCATATTTGGTATATCTCAGTGTTCTCCCCTGCATGCATGTGCGCTCATCTCTTAACCAAGATGAATTCTAGTGAAGAGGCCTATGGGTAGCTGGCATCACTTACTATGAGGTGGTGCCCCCTCTCTTTTTGACCTCCAGGGAGCCTTTCTGCACATGTGTAGTCAGGGAGGTCTAGACTTCGAGAATGAGGAGTATGTGGTCTCTAATCTTCTATCTGGGAAGGGCCCAGCCTCCTCCATCAACCTGCTTTAATGGAGTTTTTGCTATTATGAAGTTTCTGTCTACAGGGGAGAAATTGTTCAGCCTTGGGCCCATATATCTCCTGCCTCACCACCTCCACCCAACTTGCTCTAGATGGGTGTCTTAGAGCTGGTAGGAAGGGGCCATGGGCACTGGGTCACCAACAGCTATCTGAGGCTGAATGGCATCTTCTCTCAAACATTTGCCCCAACCCACCTATTACTGCATCTTTTCCAGATTTCAGTTCCCTAATCCCCAGAACCAAATTTTGGTCCTGGGTTTCATTCTCAGGGTCCTAGACCTAACTGCAGTTTTTGTTACATTCAAGAATGTTTGAAATTTGAAAAAGAGTTCCCCCTTTAAAACTCAAAAGAATGAGCCTCTTATGATGGGATTACTAATAGTGGTGGGGAGATAATTTAGCTCAAGGGGTCCTGTAAGACTCCCCTTAAAGATGCATCCTGGGTCATTAGCTTTTCTGTCCCACTGAGCTGAAGAATAGTGAATCATGGGCTGGAGAAGAAGAGAAATAATTCTAGAAACCACTGCAAAATACACATGTCTGAATCTGCTCAACATCTCTGAGCTGGAGTCTCAGTTTGGCCTTGAGTGGATGAGCCTGAAATCAGATACTGGCTCTGCCACCTACTGGCTGTGTGACTTTGGGCACAACAATCAACCTCTTATTGCCTCAGTTTCCACATCTGTAAAATGGGGGTAACTGTGACGAAGATTCAGGAAGATCTAGTATGTGTGACTGTGTTCAGGACCATGCCTGAAACACAGTCAGAGGTTCTTGATAAGGGTTAGAAACTCATTCTCCAGACATGGCTGCGATGTCTTCAACTTTCCCAGAACTGTTAGCCCACAAGTTGCCAGTGTAGCAGCGTAAGGGCTTTGGGCCAGAGGGACAAGGGATCAGAGGGACAATCTCAGCTCAGCTTCTACCACTGAACATCCAAAATAAAGTACACTTATAAATCAGTCAATTTTAGGGGGCAAAATTATCCACATAAGTCAGAATTTCCCCCCAAATCTCTCCTTGTGAGTTACCCTAACATTTGAAGGACAGGTGAAAAATGGGGAAGCAGTGTATGTTGGGTAAGGAGATTAGCTATTTAAGGGCAAATAGCTACTCAGAATCACTCTTCAGTGTTCTGGACGCCAGATGTCAGGAGCCCTCCTCAACCGCACAGTTTAGGGGTATCTCAACACAAGCAAGGCCCAGAGACTCCAAGGAAATGGTAACCAGGAGAGAAGCTGTAGCAAATGTCATCTTTAATGCAGTCAGGTTCCCTGGGTAATCCAAAGCACATTTTTTCCCCCTTATAAATAAACCCAGGGAACCCAGCTGAGCCTGGGTTTGCGGTCCCTTGCTACTTAGAGAAGCAAATCTGCATTGCAATTTATTGTTTCTTATTGCAGGAGTTTTTAAGAGCAGAAAGTTGAGTTTTTGTCTGCATATTCACATTCTAGTGAGATCCAATCCATTCTCTCTTTCTATGTTTTTCCTTTTCCTCCCCCTTCATTCTCTCTTCCACCCTCCCCAACACCAGAGAGGCAAAATCTGTGGGAGAGGGGGCTTGATTTTTATTTTTTGGAACTGTTAAAAAAAAATTCAACTGAATAAATTTAATTTTTGAATTGAAGTATGATTGACATACAATACTATATTCGTTTCAGGGGTACAAAATAGTGATCTGACATTTATCTACATTATGAAATGACCACCACAATAAGTCTAGCTACTATGGCACCATACAAAGCTAATACAATGTTATTGACTATATTCCCCATGCTGTAATTTACATCCCCGTGACTTATTTATCTTATAACTGGAAGTTTGTACCTCTTAATCCCCTTCATCCATTTTGCTCACTCTCCAATATCCCACCCCTCTGGAAACCACCAGTCTGTTCTCTATCTATGAGCCTGTTTCTGTTTTATTATGTCTGTTTGTTTTGTTTTTCAGATTTTACATATAAGTGAAATTATACAGTATTTCTCTTCCCCTGTCTGATTTATTTTACTTAGCATAATACCCTCAAGGTCCACCTATTACTGTAAATGGCAAGATTTCATTCTTTTTTTATGGCTGGGTAATATTCCATTGTATAAATATACTACATTTTCTTTATCTATTCATCTATCAATGGACATTTAGATTGTTTCCACATCTTACCTATTGTAAAGAATGCTGCAATGAACATAGGAGTGCAAGATCTTCTAGGCTTTATTCAATGATTCATGAATTGGACAGCATCATATCTAGCAGATAGAAAGGACCTCCAAGGAACTGTACAAAATGAAAGACTTTTATAGGCACAAGGGAGTGGCATGAGAAAGCTATACTAGCAATAACTGGATTGGTTGTGAAACGGTCACCTTCCTTTAGGGGATGGCAGGGGTCTATCAGGCAGATGACCTCACTAGGGCTGACCAGGTCATTCCCGATGACTGGTTTAAGATTCCATTCCTGGGAGAGGCCAAAACTCTAATTAAGTATTAAGTCTTGGTTTGGTGACATGAGGGGTTTAGCATAAGTGATTCAATTTGGGGCCTGTTGTCTCTTTTTCAACAATCTTCCCATTCCCTTTTGATGAGGCTCTCAGCCAAACTGAGAGATGTGATCAAAATTTAAAGCAGAAATAGAGACATGGTTGAAGAGAACAAACTTATGGATACCAATGGGGAAAGGGGGTGGGGAGGAGGAGGAACTGGGAGATTGGGATTGACATATATACACTCTTGATACTATGTATAAAATAGATAACTAATGAGAACCTACTGTATAGCACAGGGAACTCTACTCATTGCTCTATGGTGACCTAAATGGGGAGGAAATCTAAGAAAGAGGGGATATATGTATATGTATAACTAATTTACTTTGCTGTACAACAGAAACTAACACGACATTGTAAAGCAGCTATACTCCAATAAAAATTAATAAAATTTAAGGTGTTAATGCCACTTGCAACTAGTGCTCTGAAGTTCTTGCAGTTTCTGCTGATTCTCTGTGTGATATTCACTGGCCATGACTTCAGATTCACATTTTTAACATTGGTCATTCTCTTCATTCTTTCTCTGGTGTTTCAGTCTTAGGGAGACTATTTGCTTGAACGTCACTGGCTACGAACACACATTTGAAGTTTTTGAGAGAGTATATTGCACCAGGAAGACTACGATGTTCTTAATGTCTAGAGTGTACTTCAGAGCCATGGTCTCCAAGATGCTAGCCAGTTAGAATCAAATAAATCAAAGAAAGATGCTGTCAAAGGAGTCACTTTCTTAAGACAACTGACTTGTTCAGTGATCTTATGTAGCTGAGTCTCGTCTTCCCCAGAAGTGTTAATCCAGGTGTAGCAGGTGGTGTTGGCCACAACACAGATATTACCTTGCTCAACTAAAGGATAATCAAGGGCCATTCCAGTATCAAGAACAGCTTTGTCCAGAGAGTCTAAGGATTTTTTTGGGCAGCTATTGCTTCAGCACTGGATTCTACAATATCTTCAAGAATTAAGGAGAAGTTCTTGATTATACCCTCATTTGTACTCACTCCTAGCCATGGAAGTTGGGACCTGCTAAAGGAAGCAAATCCTGAGTCATGAATGTCTCCTGTTAGGTCCCTTCTAACTCAACGATTTCAGGAGAGTTGACCAAAAAGTTGTCTCAGTTTGATTGTGGACCTTTAGGGCCACACTTAAATAACCTAAAAAGCATTGCCTGGTTATACACTAGTCATCTAGGCATGCATAGACCCAAGGAGAATAATAACTATCACGGACAAAGATAAAACCTGGTAGGGCACAAGCACTCTCACTGTTGGCACTGTTAATGGATTCATTTGCAGGGATTGTTACATTTGCCTGTTCAGGCCAGGGGTCAGTTAGATTTTTAATACATTTAGGAAGTAAATCTCCTAGCTTGAAATAAAATGTTGTTCTAAATTCCTTGCAAAGAAGGGTGTTGCTGGTGAGATCCTTTTGTGATTGGCGGCAGATCTGCTTTAGGTAATCATAAGAGTGTTGGGGGTGCAAAGGTACTACAATGTGCGTGGGTAATTGTGCCTAGTTGGGCAAGTACAGTTAAAAAAAGAGAAAGGTGAAAACAAGGCACTGGATGTTCTGGCTGTAAAAACCAGACTCTGTAAGTGACTTCTGAGGAGGGTCAATTATAGTTTATGGTGACATTGGGAATAAAAGAAAAATTGGTCACAGGAAGAACTAGGGGGTCTTTAGAGTTATGGACAGATTGGAGTTTTTGAGGAAAGATCCAGCAGTCTGAAAATTTACCCCATTTAGCAATGGCCTGTGAGATGTGGATGATGATGTTACCTTTCAGACCAATACCAGAATAAAAAGAAAGAGAAGAAAAAGTGTTCATGTTGAGTTAAATTATGAAGTCTTGATCCAGCATCTTGAGTGGAATCAGTCTACCTCGAAGTAAGCTCCTCTTCCTAGTTGATTTGATTTGGGGGTCTCCAGCATTTACACAGGGCCAGATGTCTGGTGGACCCTTCTTCAGCTGGGAGATGTGTACCCAAGGCTCAAGGCCTTTTAGTTTCACAGCAGTGGTCAAGAGCACTCTGTAAGGTCCTTTCTATGAGTCTCACTTTTGCAAAAACATCACAGTAAAACAATAACTATAAATGACAAAACCTTAAAAATTGTTAAAGGTCTGGTAAAAGTTCATTACAATGTTACTAGCAAGGGAATTTGGTCATTTCTATGACATACAACATTTTAAAATAATAACTAAAATTATGACTGA
The DNA here is from genome assembly GCF_003676395.1 of Aethalodelphis obliquidens. Taxonomy (NCBI): domain Eukaryota; kingdom Metazoa; phylum Chordata; class Mammalia; order Artiodactyla; family Delphinidae; genus Aethalodelphis; species Aethalodelphis obliquidens. The sequence continues at coordinate 6,657,449 of NW_020838018.1, forward strand.
TAACACTACACTAGGATATATCAGAACATAAGAAGATTTAGCATCACTTATTTGACAATGCTTCACGTGATTTAACATATTGAATAAGTGTAATTAGTGTAATGTCTCTCTTTTATAAGGAGAGAGAAGAAACCTTTTTCAATTTTCCAGGTGTCCTCTGTAAAATCCCCAAATTACTTACAGGTCAAAAAGACTTTATTTAGAATTTAATTTGGGTTATGTTGTCAAAAACATCAAAAGGTTTTAAAACACTTGGTCAAATAGGATCATAGGGCTCTGATTAGTTATCCATTTAACCATAGTAAAAATAAGGACTTCACAGGCAAATATAAAATGTTAAATACTTGTGAAACAAAACAAATCAAAACAAAAAACCCTTAGCTCTTTTAATAAAGAAGTCTCAGTTTTCTTAAGAAACCAAAGACCTGATACAGACAACTTGAAACATAGGAAATTATTTTGACAAAACATGGAATCTTTGTTTTCTAGGCAGATTACTAATTGGTAAAGAAAAACCTCTCACAATTTTATATCAAGAGCAGATCAATAGTCTAAGAAAACTTTGTTCTCTTAGCAGATGAAAAAAATTAAGTTCCAGTTTTACATAAGTACACTATTGATATTATTATGGATATTAATATAAGCTTATTAAAAAAACCTTAAAATAGTAGTTCAATTTTAGCTAACTTAACCACACTCTGTCTTCCCAACTTTTTATATCATTTTGCCTTTATTCTCCTCTTTCTCAGTTTGAATAACCAGTTTTACTTTAGGATACATTTACTTTCTTTTCTGTTAACAAAAATGTATCTCCATACCTCATACCTTTTCTTAGCCAAAAAATACATCCACTTTCCTTACATACAGAGTTGTTTCCCTTATTATTTTTAGTAGCTTTAATAGCATGTACTAATTAGAATATTTGACCCTTAGAAACCTTAATTTCTAGTGAAAACTAAGCTGTAGGCAATTGTGAACTGTTATGCCAACATTCTTGAGATTGCAAATACATGAGTGCATTTCATAATTTTTAGGAACAGATGCTTCTTCATAGCGCAATCTTTCAGTATGGCACAGGAAATGTTCACTAACAGATCCAAATATCTTTAGTGTCTCTGTAATAAGTCAAAAGTAGATAAACCTATGTTCAGTGATTAATATTTCTGTATTTTATCTTGTTTGGAAATAACCTAGATATTCAAAGAATTTCTGTCATTTAACTTAACATAGCAAAATTTTAATGTTTTAAGTTATTAAAGAGATTTTGGATGCTATTTTAAAGTAGACATACCATAACACATAATAATTGCTGAAAAGTTCACCTAAAAACTCTTATCCCACTTACATCTATTTAATTCACTTGTTCTCAACAGTTATGTTTAGATTACTCATGAAAATTTCATCATATCAAGTTATTTTTCTTGCTGACAAATTTTGAAACAGAAATAACATGAACTTATTTGACTAGTAAACCCAGGTGGAATAAAAACTGAATTTTTAATGCTAATAACTCTGAAGACATGCTTATTTTAACTAAATGAACAAACCTAAATTAGCTTTTATTTACTAAAGATTATTTCAGGTCATTTGAACTTGAAAAACATTTGGGTTACATTCTGTATTTCTGAGAGATTTTGGAATTCTTAATTCAAATCAGCACTTGTTATTTTTAAGCTAATTAAATAAAGCTCTTTTAAAAATTAATCTTAGCAATATTGCCTGGAGGTAGAAAAATATCACACATTTGTAACATATATAGACACACATAGGCATAGACAGCTGCATACAGACAGAAAACTTTTAACTTTTGTTTTAAAATTTTAACCATGAGACAGGTTTGATAATGCAAAACTCTTTAGTTTATGAAAGAACAGTTTGATCCAAATTGTGTTTCTGGTAGATGGAATAAGTTTAGATTACCTGATCAGATGACTAAAACTTTTTTATTAATATTTCTGGAGAAGACACATGATTGTTCATTTGTGCATGTCCCAAATAACCTTCCCTCTCTACTTTTTTGAAGACCTGATAGACCACTTACATCTCAAAGGCACAGGGAAAGAACACAAGTACCTCCAATAAGAACTCTCATTTCTTAAAGGTCAGAATGTTTACAATATTCACAAGCCCTTTGAGATGAATAGGGTACTTTTGTGGATTGGTAAAAAAAAAAAAAAAAAATGGTGAATTTTGAATAGTCTCTAGATCTGCATTTCTGGTTTTGCAAAAATCTGTAAGATAAGGACAGTTGCTTTTAATTCCTCAAAGAATTGGGTTGCATCCTAAATGATTATCAAGGGGCTGATATACCCAGGCAACTACATTATCTTCAATGTTCTTTTTTTTTCTATCAGGAAGATTTCCAACTAAGATTGAAATCAAAAGATTTCTCTGGATTTAGAGCTGTTTGTCTTTGGAATGTTTTAGTAAATCCTTCTACAACAGCTACAGAAGGTTTTTCTTTCCCTCTGTGTACAGTAAAGTTAGAAGAGTAGGCCTAAAAGAAAGTTCCTATCAGGCTTTGAATATTAGCTTCCAATTTAACAAACTTCTGACCATAAAGTTACTTAGGAAAAAATCCTTTCGAATATCTTTTCAGGTTTGAGCCAGGACAAACAGTAAATATTCCTAGCAGTAATGTGTTGAATGACCACCCACCTTGGCTGCACCTAAAAATGGTGCAAAAGATATTACTCTTCCAAGATCCAGAGTTACTCCCAAAGGTAGCCAAAAGAAAGAAGGAGAGATAATTCCCTTGAGGGCTGGCAGCAGTTTGGCAGGACCTTACCTGCAAATAAGATGCAACTCACACTTCTGCTTGGCCATAATTTGGGGCCTCCAACCTGACCGTTACCAAGCCAAGTTCTCAGGACACAAAACAAGACAAACAAGAAGGTAACAGCTGTCCCTGAAAGAGATATGATCAATAACCAGTGAGTCTGGATTTAGAAGGGAAGGGACAGCATGAAATTTTATTTTTCTTTCGCAACAGGGCTTTGTGGACTGATACTCAGGAGAGCTGACACTGGCAAGAATCTTCACCCTTCACTGGCTTCTGCCAGTTTTCCCAGGATCCCATCTGCAGGCTCTGAGTGGGGTTTAAACAGAGCGTTCAGCTTGGGTATCTACCATAAATTGGCAAGGTTTTCCATTAATTCTAATTTTAGTTTCCCTTGGCTATTTAAGGGAATTATGTAGGAGTTTACTAGAAAATCCCTCAAGGTTCCATCAAACCTGGGATGGACCCACACAAGAACCCTCATTTGAAGGTAGGTATGGGGGTGTCTGTAAGACCACTAACTTGGTGGACTTTGTGTATGGTCATGTAGTCTCTTCAGAGTGGAAGATAATTCAGAGATTGTCAGATTAGCAGGATGAGTAATCAAGTAAAGGAGGCTAGAGGGGGAACAGTAGGAATTACCTTCATTATATGTTCTTCTGTTGCAGGTACCTCTCGTGTCTTTAATTTTTCATTAAAGATTTCTTTTGCAACAAATCTTTCAATGAAGCTAATTTGGAATTTCGAAGACTTTTTGGAGGCTTCTGGGTACAATTTAAGAGGAATCCCATTCTATTATATTTGTTTGATTTGGGAGCCCTTGCAGTCAAGAGCACTTCTTAAGTGACTTTATCTATTTGGAATGTTCCTCATAATTGCCATTGTAACTCTAGTTGTCCTTAGTAAGATTTTGCCATTTTTGTAGACATCTGTGTTTTCCAGGACCACAATTCTTAGACATGAAATAAGCAGGTATGCCAAAAGGTAACAAGCTTAACTCTTTGGAAGTTAAGGATCACATTTCTTTAGTTAATCCTTGGGTCTCTTGGAGCCAAATTAATACCTAAAAGAAATGTGCTGCTTGATTGGGGATTGTGTGGTGTTTTACAATGTGGTGTTTTACAAAGTCCAAGCAGTGTGCCTCATTGTTTGGAAATTTTCTTGAGGTTGGTGGCTGATCTAGTGTCAATCTAACCTATTTTGAGACCAATTTATCCTAACACAGGAATCTTAAGAGTTAGGTGGTGAGTCCTCTAATAGCTTTAAGTGCTCCATCTGTGCCCAGCAATTTTGTGGCTTTTGGCTTCTGAGATACCCATTAGCAATAACCTTTACTTCATGTGCACATTAATCAGTAGTAACCAAAAGATGTTACTGTGGAATGGCAATTCCCAGTGTGGAAGTGGGTGATCTTGGGTGGCCTTGGCCTGCAGTGGCTTGAAGCGGAATTTCGGTTTCCAGCCAGAGATTGAAGTCAGACTGTGGTAGTGAGAGTCCTGAATCCTAGCCACTAGACCACGAGGGCCAGTGGCTAGTGACAAGGCCCTGGCCTGTCAGTTTTGTAGACATCAATTTCCACAGAGATAGAAAGTAGTGAAACAAGTAAAGTGTTTATTAGGAGGAAGAATAGTACGTGTGGATAGACACAAGGGCGGACTCAGAGAAAGAGTTGCGCCTGCGTGGTAGTTTGAATCACTTACATGGGGCATTTCTTCTGGGTTTCCTTTGGCCAGTCATCTTGATTTGCCTGTTTCTGAGTCTGTATTTGGTTTATTTCAGTGTCCTCCCATGTGTGCATGCACATTTCTTAGCCAAGATGGATTCTAGAGAAGAGGCCTATGGGTAGGTTGACATCACTCCCTTTTTGACCTCCAAGGAGCCTCTTTGCGCATGTATAGTCAGGAAGGTCTCCTTGACTTTGAGAATAAGGAATATGTGTTTTTATTTATTTATTTTTTTATGAGCAGGAGGCTCAGCTTCTCCTCCCTCCTGCTATTGTCTTCATCTTGGAGTATCTGTCCACAGGGGACAAACTCCAGCTGTGCAGCCTGGAGCCCATCTATCTTTTGCCTCATGGGGATTGGAGAAAGAACTGAACCAGCAGTCCCCCAACAAATGAGGACTGAGGACTAGGATTCCAATCACATGGGAGCTGTGGTTTGAGCTTAGGGCTAAGGGCTTGGGTTCCAGATGGAACCATCTGCTAGCTCAAGTTGACCTGCCCTGGAATGGAAAGCTGATTAGATTAGAAACGCAATGCAAAGAGTGTGGATCTCAAAACCAAGAGGAACCTAACCACAACCCTCAAAAATGGTGAAGAAAACAGAAGATTCAAAGGGTTCATGGGTACCAATGCCTGTGTTTCTTGTCCCTGAAGCCGTCAGAATTTTCCTTTGGATTCTGTCACTACCACCAATACTATTAAAAAAATAAAATTCAACTAAGTAAAATCTAAAGATCTAATTAGCTTTATTCAGTGATTTATGAATCAGGCAGGATCCCATCTAGCAGGTAGAGAGGAGCTCTGAGTTGCTGTACAAAATGAAAGATTTTATAGGCAGAGGGAGCAGAATAAGAAAGTTATACCAGCAAAAAGTGGATTGGTTGTGGCAAGGTCACCTTTCTTTAGGGGAGGGCAGGGGTCTATCAGGCAGATGACCTCACTAGTGCTGACCAGGTCATTCCTGATTGACTGGTTTAAGATTCCATTCTTGGGAGAAGCCACAACTGTAATTAAGTATTAAGTCTTGGTTTGGTGACGTGGAGCTTGGTGTAAGTGACTCCATTTTGGACCTGTTGTTTTTTTAACAGAACCCAATTACAGTTGGTGTCACAAAATTAACGTTCACAGCCATGAAATTATGCTGTAGACGCTTTATAGGAATCACTCAATCAAATAGAGTGAAATCTTTTTTACATGGTAATCATTTCCCACCATCAAATTTCATAGGAAAGAATAGTTTGATTGAACAACCTAGTTAAACTGTGTATGAAATTAGTCATTCTCACTATAAACAGTGTTCTGCTGCCTTCACAGACAAAAGCTAACAGAATCAAGGTAGTAACTGGCTGGGAAACGACAGGTCCTAATTCTGCCTGAATTGTATTCCTGCTCTTTTTACCAACAAACTGGAAACCCTAGAGTTATGTGTTTCATGGTGTGGGTATTTTTTCCCTTCATCTAAGGTGGTCCCACATAGCGGCAGAGTCAGGGAAAAAGCTAGCTTTTGACCTTTTTCTTATTAATTAGCAATGTGACCACAGGTAACTGACTTACCCTCTCTGTGTAAAATCAGGAATTGGACTCAATCTCTTCTTGTTCTAAAGCAATGTTATTTAGCGGAATCTGTTTCGAATTCTGCTACATGAAAAGATCCATTCTTTAGGACCAGTTGAATGAGCCTGCTTCCTTGGGACAAAGATAAAGAATAGAATGGAAGAAAATAAAGAGATAACGTTGAAATCAGCTCCTTTGTAATAAGACAGTGTTATGTGTTAGTAGATGGAAAAAATTAAGGACTCAAAAATGAGAGAGCTCTAATTTTCTTTCACTAAACCAACCCTGAGTCATTTTGAATGCATGCTCTCAGCATCCCCTTTCCCTTTCAAACAGTGGTTGTAATATTCACTCGTTTATAAGCACCAGGGCCCCCCTTCCTTCTTTTCCTGAGTTTCAGGAGTGCCTTCTATCCAACCTGAGTGTCACAAAGCCTCACTCACCCTGCCAACCACCAGGCAGTTCCAGAGAGGGTCTAGGGTTGTACTCATGCATGCATAAAAGCCTATAATTTTGGTATGTTAAGGATTTAGGCATAACAGTTTTTGACTGTGAAATCTCTTTTCCTTCCAGCAGTGTTGTTAGTTTATGACAAAATTTTACAAATTCTGATCTTATGGTCTTAAGCAGGGATTCCAAGTAGGTGCTTTGGTAGTGATGAACTCTATTTATTTTTTTCTAGAGTGTTTAACAGTTTATAAATCAGTTTTACATACATTATTTCATTAAATTTTCTCAACTACCCCCATAGAGTAGATACTCTTATTATCCCTTGTTATTCTGAGAAAATAAAGGCTCAAAGAGATAAAATGAGTTTGTTGAGTCACTCAGCTAGAAAAATGGTAGCGTCAGAATGAAGACTCAAAGAACGGCAGAGGCAAAGTGAAGACTGTGCACATTTGCAGAGAACTTAAAATTTTAAAAAATCACAGCACTAAACAGCAGGATACAGATTCATCTCCTCATGGTCTGTCCCTTCCATAGGTCTCCCATCCTCCAGGTTAGTCTAGACTTCTCCAGAGCATGGTGGTCTCCGGTCCCAGGAGCATGAAAGTAGAAGCAGCAGGGCCCCATTACGCCTTTACTCTGGAGCTCAGACATCAACTCCACCACACTTGATGGGTCAAATCAAGTCATAAGGCCAACCTAGATTCAAGTAGGGGGGCAATAGACTCTGCCTCTTGATGGAAAGAGCTGCAAAATACCGAGGCAGTGGTTTTCAATCTACCACAAATGGTGGTAGCAGGTTCAATTTGGACACCAACTTTAGTACATACTCACATTGTACCTGCATAGACCTGGGTCTCTTGAGTAGAGAGATGAGCCTGGACAGGACAGGAACAAATTACCTAGGCATGTTCTAAAATGCAAGGCAGGGCTATTGAAACATCCCAGGTTTAAGGAAAGAGCTCTAGATTAGGATGTCTGAGACCAGGGTTCTTGCTCCACATCTGCTGTAAACCAGTTGAATGAGCCTGGCAGGTCACTTAGCCTTCTGAGTTTCAGCCTGGTCTTCTGTAATGAGAATTTGATGTACCTTCCAGTCTCCCAGGACAGTTGACATGACCAACTGAAACAATAAGTTGACAATCCATGGAGGGCTTAATCCTCCTTAAAAAGATCCATGAATTGTGAGGTGCTGGGAAAGAGGAAGAGGATGGTGTCTAGTGAGGAAACTAAAGCAAGAATAATTAAGAATCACATTCATGGGACGAGGGATAAATTAGGGGTATGGGATTAACAGATACAAAGTACTATAAAGTAGATAAGCAATAAGGGTACACTGTATAGCACAGGGAATTTAGTCATTATGTTGTAATAACCTATAATGGAGTATCATCTGAAAAATACTGAATTACTATGCTATACACCTGAAACTAATATAATACTGCTCAAGACTGACTAAAATGGTCTCATGGTTATGGAGTCAGAAGGGCCTTCGATGGCATGTTGACTCACCACTTACTAAAAAGGCATCTTGATATTTAGCTTCTGTGAGGGTCCATTTCCCCTTCTTGAGAAAAAACAAGGATTCTACCTCATGGAGTTACAAAAGCCACATCAGGTATTCTAGCATGGCTGGCACATAGTGGGTATTCAATGAATACTGATTTTTTTTTTTTTTTTTTTTTTTTACTCTCTATAAGCTTTCTGAGGGATTTGATCCCTGGAACCATGGAGCCATGGAGATATAAGGAGAGACCCCCACCAGGGCCAGAGAGGGGAAGTGACTTACTTAAGGACATTTGGTGACAGATTATATCCCTTTGTTCACCACTGTATCTAGTCTGCTACTGGATAGCATCAGCAGCCAGTGAATATTTGTAGAAGGAACACAACCCAGACCTCTGGTCTCTTTCCCTGTGCTCTTTCTCACACCTGCCTTCCTCATCTATATCTTTCTCCTGGGCCTCTCTCCTACCTAAGACACAAGTAGTATGTCTAATTGTTTCCTTCTGTAAGAAGACAGTGGTGCTTTCTTCCACAGCAAAACTGGCTGCAAGCTCTCCAGTTGTCAGAAGTAGGAAAGACACACCAGCTCGGTGGCAGGGACCTATTCCTTTCTCTGCTCTTAAACAACCATATGACTGGGCAAATCACCTCACTCTATTGTTCATTTTTCTAACCTGTATGGTCAGAAACCATATCTTTAAAGTTCTTTTCAAATTTAGCATTTCTCGAACCCACAAAGAAATATGCAATGTCATCTTCAAAGTGTGTGAACGGGGAAGGGCACGGGGAGGAGTGAGGGCACAGGGTTTGCAGTGATCATTCCAGAGTGGCTGCCATCACAGGGCCCAGCCCTGAAGCCAAGAAGTTTCTCTAGACAGTTAAGTTCAACCTCCTCTTGGCACCTCTGACTTGCTCTCCTTCCAGCCCCAGCTGCCCAGCTTCCAGCAGGAGGTTGCATCCAAACCCTCCACATCCAAGGACTCTGGAGACTCTTTCCCCTGCTGGGAAAGCATCCACAAGTCTGACAGTGCTGTTTCCAGGTCAGTTTCAATTTCCCAGAGCTGTCACACTAGATGCTTCCTTTCTGAGAGTGTGTTGACAGTGGAGGAGTGTCACTTCTCTGTGGGAGTCTTCTGGGAATTATCAGTGGCTTCTTGCCACTTCAGTTTTCTCAGGTGAGGTAGTGGGCATGAGTATGATGGGACTAAAGGAGGAATGGGAGTAGCAGTTGGAAGTCTATCGACCTGGAGAAGAAGGAGAAGGACACAGGTGCTGCAGAACGTTGCCTTTTGTAGAAGCAGTGACCACACTCTTTTTGATTCTCTTCCCAGCGAGTCATGATTTCCAGACTCACATAGTTCCTTCGCTTATACAGACTCTCTGAAGGCTCCCTCTTCAATGGAGGAAAGCAAGACTCTCAGCTAGCAGGGTCGGGGTGGTATTTTAAGTGTGGGGTGGAGTGGGGTTGTGGAGTCAGGGGCAACTACGGTCATTGTGTCCTCTCCTCCCACTGGGTGGGTGAGTGGGAGGATGTGCACAGGTCCAGATGTACTTTTCCTCCACTCCACAATGCAATGCTCGTGCAGTAGAGTGCTCTTGATGCCTGCAGATGCTGCATCTAATGGGAGACCGATGGGGAGACTGAAGCCCAGCAAAGAAAAATCCTTCTTCTTTGGTGCCTTGACAATACAGCCTTGAGGATGAGAAGGTCAATATGGGATTTCCTGATGGCTTTCCTAATCAGGAAGACTGGAGAGCCTACCTTCCCAGTGGGTAGAAACTACAGGGAAAGTACTCTGCAAATAGTGAATGAGCTTCGGGTTTCTTTTAGGCCCCCTCGTACTTAATGTCATAGGAGGTCCCGGATAACATCCTAGAGGGATGGGAGAGAGGTAGCAGTGTGACCAACAGATGGTCCACTGCAGTCTGACTCAGAAGTACTGGCAGCCCTGCTCCTCCTCAAGTTAGAATCTGACCCTGTTGTTAGAATCTGACTCTTTCCTTATGTGTGTCTGTCTCTTCATTCTTAATGCTCTAGAATGGAAGCTCTACCTCCCTTCCATCTTGGAGTGAGCACTTTGACAATGACTGAGCCCTTCAACTAGGGCACAACTCACTGGTTGTCTCTACCTGCCTCCCTGACTGTCTTACCATCCAACCTCAGCCATCCCTCCTGATTCAAATCAGCTCCTTCAGCAATACCACCCACTGGCTCCCACATTAGCTTAGGTCCCAGAGCACTCAAAAGTCAAACAAAAGAATTTTTAGGAGACTGCATTCCCAGGTCTTTTGCTAAAAGGAACTAGTGTACATGTACCATGAAGGCATAGATGAGAATAGTCATAGCATCACAATTCACAAAAGCAAAAACACAGACACAACACAAATGCTCACCTTATGAGACTGGATGAATAAAGCATGGGTAGACTATTCTATAGCAGTGACGTGTAACAATATGGATGAACCTCAGTAATCTAATATTAACAGAAAAAAAAGTCCCAAACAATTACATACAGCATGCTATACTGCTTATAAAGTTATAAACTAATAATTACTTTTTTTTTTTTTTTTTTTTGGTTTTTTTTTTTTTTTAATTTTTTTTTTGGTGTATTTTTTTTTTACAATGGTGTGTTAGTTTCTGCTTTATAACAAAGTGAATCAGTCATACATAAACATATGTTCCCATATGTCTTCCCTGTTGCGTCTCCCTCCCTCCCACCCTCCCCATCCCACCCCTCCAGGCTGTCACAAAGCACCGAGCCAATATCCCTGTGCCATGCGGCTGCTTCCCACTAGCTATCTACCTTACTGTGTTTGTTAGTGTGTATATGCCCATGACTCTTTCTCGCCCTGTCACAGCTCACCCTTTCCCCTCCCCATAACCTCAAGTCCATTCTCTAAGAGGTCTGCGTCTTTATTCCTGCTTTACCCCTAGGTTCTTCATGACATTTTTTTCTTAAATTCCATATATATGTGTTAGCATACGGTATTTGTCTTTTTCTTTCTGACTTACTTCACTCTGTATGACAGACTCTAGGTCTATCCACCTCATTACAAATAGCTCAATTTCGTTTCTTTTTATGGCTGAGTAATATTCCATTGTATATATGTGCCACATCTTCTTTATCCATTCATCCGATGACGGGCACTTAGGTTGTTTCCATCTCCGGGCTATTGTAAATAGAGCTGCAATGAACATTTTGGTACATGACTCTTTTTGAATTTTGGTTTCCTCAGGGTATATGCCCAGTAGTGGGATTGCTGGGTCATATGGTAGTTCTATTTGTAGTTTTTTAAGGAACCTCCATACTGTTCTCCATAGTGGCTGTACCAATTCACATTCCCACCAGCAGTGCAAGAGTGTTCCCTTTTCTCCACACCCTCTCCAGCATTTATTGTTTCTAGATTTTTTGATGATGGCCATTCTGACTGGTGTGAGATGATATCTCATTGTAGTTTTGATTTGCATTTCTCTAATGATTAATGATGTTGAGCATTCTTTCATGTGTTTGTTGGCAGTCTGTATATCTTCTTTGGAGAAATGTCTATTTAGGTCTTCTGCCCATTTTTGGATTGGGTTGTTTGTTTTCTTGTTATTGAGCTGCATGAGCTGCTTGTAAATTTTGGAGATTAATCCTTTGTCGGTTGCTTCATTTGCAAATATTTTCTCCCATTCTGAGGGTTGTCTTTTTGTCTTGTTTATGGTTTCCTTTGCTGTGCAAAAGCTTTGAAGTTTCATTAGGTCCCATTTGTTTATTTTTGTTTTTATTTCCATTACTCTAGGAGGTGGGTCAGAAAGGATCTTGCTTTGATTTATGTCATAGAGTGTTCTGCCTATGTTTTCCTCTAAGAGTTTGATAGTTTCTGGCCTTACATTTAGGTCTTTAATCCATTTTGAGCTTATTTTTGTGTATGGTGTTAGGGAGTGATCTAATCTCATACTTTTACATGTACCTGTCCAGTTTTCCCAGCACCACTTATTGAAGAGGCTGTCCTTTCTCCATTGTACATTACTGCCACCTTTATCAAAGATAAGTTGTCCATATGTGCATGGGTTTATCTCTGGGCTTTCTATCCTGTTCCATTGATCTATCTTTCTGTTTTTGTGCCAGTACCATACCGTCTTGATGACTGTAGCTTTGTAGTATAGTCTGAAGTCAGGGAGCCTGATTCCTCCAGTTCCTTCTTTCGTTCTCAAGATTGCTTTGGCTATTCGGGGTCTTTTGTGTTTCCATACAAATTGTGAAATTTTTTGTTCTAGTTCTGTGAAAAATGCCAGTGGTAGTTTGATAGGGATTGCATTGAATCTATAGATTGCTTTGGGTAGTAGAGTCATTTTCACAATGTTGATTCTTCCAATCCAAGAACATGGTATATCTCTCCATCTATTTATATCATCTTTAATTTCTTTCATTAGTGTCTTATAATTTTCTGCATACAGGTCTTTTGTCTCCTTAGGTAGGTTTATTCCTAGATATTTTATTCTTTTTGTTGCAATGGTAAATGGGAGTGTTTTCTTGATTTCACTTTCAGATTTTTCATCATTAGTATATAGGAATGCCAGAGATTTCTGTGCATTAATTTTGTATCCTGCCACTTTACCAAATTCGTTGATTAGCTCTAGTAGTTTTCTGGTAGCATCTTTAGGGTTCTCTATGTATAGGATCATGTCATCTGCAAACAGTGACAGCTTTACTTCTTCTTTTCCAATTTGGATTCCTTTTATTTCCTTTTCTTCTCTGATTGCTGTGGCTAAAACTTCCAAAACAATGTTGAATAATAGTGGTGAGAGTGGGCAACCTTGTCTTGTTCCTGATCTTAGTGGAAATGCTTTCAGTTTTTCACCATTGAGGATGATGTTTGCTGTGGTCTTGTCATATATAGCCTTTATTATGTTGAGGAAAGTTCCCTCTATGCCTACTTTCTGCAGGGTTTTTATCATAAATGGGTGTTGAATTTTGTCAAAAGCTTTCTCTGCATCTATTGAGATGATCATATGGTTTTTCTCCTTCAATTTGTTAATATGGTTTATCACATTGATAGATTTGCGTATATTGAAGAATCCTTGCATTCCTGGAATAAACCCCACTTGATCATGGTGTATGATCCTTTTAATGTGCTGTTGGATTCTGTTTGCTAGTATTTTGTTGAGGATTTTTGCATCTATGTTCATCAGTGATATTGGCCTGTAGTTTTCTTTCTTTGTGACATCCTTGTCTGGTTTTGGTATCAAGGTGATGGTGGCCTCGTAGAAGGAGTTAGGGAGTGGTCCTCCCTCTGCTATATTTTGGAAGAGTTTGAGAAGAATAGGTGTTAGCTCTTCTCTAAATGTTTGATAGAATTCGCCTGTGAAGCCATCTGGTCCTGGGCTTTTCTTTGTTGGAAGATTTTTAATCACAGTTTCAATTTCAGTGCTTGTGATTGGTCTGTTCATATTTTCTATTTCTTCCTGATTCAGTCTTGGCAGGTTGTGCATTTCTAAGAATTTGTCCATTTCTTCCAGATTGTCCATTTTATTGGCATAGAGGTGCTTGTAGTAATCTCTCATGATCTCTTTTATCTCTGCAGTGTCAGTTGTTACCTCTCCTTTTTCATTTCTAATTCTATTGATTTGAGTCTTCTCCCTTTTTTTCTTGATGAGTCTGGCTAGTGGTTTATCTATTTTGTTTATCTTCTCAAAGAACCAGCTTTTAGTTTTATTGATCTTTGCTATTGTTTCCTTCATTTCTTTTTCATTTATTTCTGATCTGATTTTTATGATTTCTTTCCTTCTGCTAGCTTTGGGGTTTTTTTGTTCTTCTTTCTCTAATTGCTTGAGGTGCAAGGTTAGGTTGTTTATTCGAGATGTTTCCTGCTTCTTAAGGTGGGCTTGTATTGCTATAAACTTCCCCCTTAGAACTGCTTTGGCTGCATCCCATAGGTTTTGGGTCGTTGTGTCTCCATTGTCATTTGTTTCTAGGTATTTTTTTGATTTCCTCTTTGATTTCTTCAGTGATCTCTTCATTATTAAGTAGTGTATTGTTTAGCCTCCATGTGTTTGTATTTTTTACAGATCTTTTCCTGTAATTGATATCTAGTCTCATGGCGTTGTGGTCAGAAAAGATACTTGATACAATTTCAATTTTCTTAAATTTACCAAGGCTTGATTTGTGACCTAAGATATGGTCTATCCTGGAGAATGTTCCATGAGCACTTGAGAAAAATGTGTATTCTGTTGTTTTTGGATTGAGTGTCCTATAAATATCAATTAAGTCCATCTTGCCTAATGTATCATTTAAAGCTTGTGTTTCCTTATTTATTTTCATTTTGGATGATCTGTCCATGGGTGAAAGTGGGGTGTTTAAGTCCCCTACTATGAATGTGTTACTGTCGATTTCCCCTTTTATGGCTGTTAGTATTTGCCTTATGTATTGAGGTGCTCCTATGTTGGGTGCATAAATATTTACAATTGTTATATCTTCTTCTTGGATCGATCCCTTGATCATTATGTAGTGTCCTTCTTTGTCTCTTTTAATAGTCCTTATTCTAAAGTCTATTTTGTCTGATATGAGAATTGCTACTCCAGCTTTCTTTTGGCTTCCATTTGCATGGAATATCTTTTTCCATCCCCTTACTTTCAGTCTGTATGTGTCTCTAGGTCTGAAGTGGGTCTCTTGTAGACAGCATATATAAGGGTCTTGTTTTTGTATCCATTCAGCTAATCTGTGTCTTTTGGTGGGAGCATTTAGTCCATTTACATTTAAGGTAATTATCGATATGTATGTTCCTATTCCCATTTTCTAAATTGTTTTGGGTTCGTTATTATAGGTCTTTTCCTTCTCTTGTGTTTCTTGCCTAGAGAAGATCCTTTAGCATTTGTTGTAAAGCTGGTTTGGTGGTGCTGAACTCTCTCAACTTTTGCTTGTCTGTAAAGGTTTTAATTTCTCCATCAAATCTGAATGAGATCCTTGCTGGGTAGAGTAGTCTTGGCTGCATGTTTTTCTCCTTCATCACTTTCAGTATGTCCTGCCACTCCCTTCTGGCTTGTAGGGTTTCTGCTGAGAGATCAGCTGTTAACCTTATGGGGATTCCCTTATGTGTTATTTGTTGTTTTTCCCTTGCTGCTTTTAATATGCTTTCTTTGTATTTAATTTTTGACAGTTTGATTAATATGTGTCTTGGCGTATTTCTCCTTGTATTTATCTTGTATGGGACTCTCTGTGCTTCCTGGACTTGATTAACTATTTCCTTTCCCATATTAGGGAAGTTTTCAACTATAATCTCTTCAAATATTTTCTCAGTCCCTTTCTTTTTCTCTTCTTCTTCTGGAACCCCTATAATTCGAATGTTGGTGCGTTTAATGTTGTCCCAGAGGTCTCTGAGACTGTCCTCAGTTCTTTTCATTCTTTTTTCTTTATTCTGCTCTGCAGTAGTTATTTCCACTATTTTATCTTCCAGGTCACTTATCCGTTCTTCTGCCTCATTTATTCTGCTATTGATCCCATCTAGAGTACTTTTAATTTCATTTATTGTGTTGTTCATCGTTGCTTGTTTCATCTTTAGTTCTTCTAGGTCCTTGTTAACTGATTCTTGCATTTTGTCCAATCTATTGTCCATTCTATCTCCAAGATTTCGGATCAACCTTACTATCATTATTCTGAATTCTCTTTCAGGTAGACTGCCTATTTCCTCTTCATTTGTTAGGTCTGGTGCATTTTTATCTTGCTCCTTTATCTGCTGTGTGTTTTTCTGTCTTCTCATTTTGCTTATCTTACTGTGTTTGGGGTCTCCTTTCGCAGGCTGCAGGTTTGTAGTTCCTCCTGTTTTTGATGTCTGTCTCCAGTGGCTAAGGTTGGTTCAGTGGGTTGTGTAGGCTTCCTGGTGGAGGGGACTAGTGGCTGTGTTGTGGTGGATGAGGCTGGATCTTGTCTCTCTAGTGGGCAGGTTCACGTCTGGTGGTGTGTTTGGGGGTGTCTGTGGCCTTATTATGATTTCAGGCAGCCTCTCTGCTAATGGGTGGGGTTGTGTTCCTGTTTTGCTAGTTGTTTGGCATAGGTTTTCCAGCACTGTGGCTTGCTGGTCGTTGAGTGAAGCTGGGTGCTGGTGTTAAGATCGAGGTCTCTGGGAGATTTTCGCCGTTTGATATTATGTGGAGCTGGGAGGTCTCTTGTTGATCAGTGTCCTGAAGTTGGCTGTCCTACCTCAGAGGCAGAGCCCTGCCTCCTGGCTGGAGCACCAAAAGCTTTTCATCCACAGGCTCAGGATAAAAGGGAGAAAAAGTAGAGGGAATTAGTAGAAGTATGAGGAAAGAAAGAAGGAAAGGAGGGTAGGAAGGAAGGAAGAAAGAAAGAAAGAAGCAAAGAAGGAAAGAAGGCAAGAAGGAAAGGAGGGAGGGAGGGAGGGAGGAAGGAAGGAAGGAGGGAAAGAAGGAAAAAAGACAGAAAGAAAAAAGATACAGTAAAAATAAAATAAAGTATAATAAAGTTATTGAATTAAAAAATTCTTATTTAGAAGAAAAAAAAAAAAAAGGGACGGAAAGAACCTTAGGACAAATGTTGGAAGCAAAGCTATACAGACAAAATCTTACACAGAAGCATACACATACACCCTCACTAAAAGAGGTAAATGGGGAAAAATCCTAAATCTTGCTGTCAGAGACCACCTCCTCAATTTGGGATGATTCGTTGTCTAAAGGAGGGAAGGAAGGACGGAAAGAAAGAAAGAAAGAAAGAAGGTAAAGTATAATAAGGTTATTAAAATTAATTATTAAGAAAAAAAAATTAAAAAAAAAACATGGACGGATAGAACTCTAGGACAAATGGTGGAAGCAAGACTATACAGACAAGATCTCACACAGAAGCATACACATACACATTCACAAAAAGAGGAAAGGGGAAAAAATCATAGATCTTGCTCCTAAAGTCCACTTCCTTAATTTGGGATGATTGGTTGTCTATTCAGGTATTCCACAGATGCAGGGTACATCAAGTTGATTGTGGAGCTTTAATCCGCTGCTTCGGAGGCTGCTGGGAGAGGTTTCCCTTTCTCTTCTTTGTTCTCACAGCTCCCAGGGCTAAGCTTTGGATTTGGCCCTGCCTCTGTGTGTAGATCGCTGGAGGGCGTCTGTCTTTTGCTCAGACAGGATGGGGTTAAAAGAGCCGCTGATTGGGGGCTCTGGCGCACTCAGGCCGGCGGGGACGGAGGTGCACAGAGTGCGGGGCGGGCCTGCGGTGGCAAAGGCCGGCGTGACTTTGCGCCAGTCTGAGGCGCGCTGTGCGCTCTCCCGGGGAAGTTGTCCCTGGATCCCGGGAACCCGGCAGTGGCGGGCTGCACAGGCTCCGCGGAAGAGGGGTGTGGAGAGTGACCTGTGCTCGCACACAGGCCCCTTGGTGGCGGCAGCAGCAGCCTTAACTTCTCCCGCCCGTCTCTGGATTCCGCGCTTTCAGCCGCGGCTCGCGCCCGTCTCTGGATTCCGCGCTTTCAGCCGCGGCTCGCGCCCGTCTC
>NW_020838018.1:6674950-6713785 GCF_003676395.1 Aethalodelphis obliquidens
CTCGCGCCCGTCTCTGGATTCCGCGCTTTCAGCCGCGGCTCGCGCCCATCTCTGGGGTCCGCGCTTTCAGCCGCGGCTCGCGCCCGTCTCTGGAGTTCCTTTAAGCAGCGTTCTTAAACCCCTCTCCTCACGCCCCAGGAAACAAAGAGGGAAGGAAAAGTCTCCTGCCTCTTCTGCAGGTGCAGGCTTTTCCCCGGACTCCCTCCAGGCTAGCTGTGGTGCACTAACCCCTTCAGGCTATGTTCAAGCCGCCAACCCCAGTCCTCTCCCTGCGCTCCGGCCTCAGCTCGCAGCCCCGCCCGCCCCGGCGGGTGAGCAGACAAGCCTCTCGGGCTGGTGAGTGCCTGTCGGCACCGATCCTCTGTGCGGGAATCTCCCCGCTTTGCCCTCCGCACCCGTTGCTGTGCACTCCTCCGCAGCTTCGAAGCTCCCCCCTCCACCTCCCGCAGTCTCCGCCCGCGAAGGGGCTTCCTAGAGTGTGGAAACTTTTCCTCCTTCACAGCTCCCTCCCACTGGTGCAGGTGCCGTCCCTATTCTTTTGTCTCTGTTTTTTCTTTTGCCCTACCCAGGTACATGGGGAGTTTCTTGCCTTTTGGGAGGTCTGAGGTCTTCTGCCAGCCTTCAGTAGGTGTTCTGTAGGAGTTGTTCCACGTGTAGATGTATTTCTGGTGTATCTGTGGGGAGGAAGGTGATCTCCGCGTCTTACTCTTCCGCCATCTTCCGCCTTCTCCAATAATTACTTTTTAAGATCACATATAGATACAATAAAACCACATAAAAACAAAGCAGAGAAAAGGAAAATGGTTCAGAATGGTGCTCACCTCTAGTGGGGGAATAGAGATGGGGGGTGGGGACCATGGAGCCTCGCTTAGATCATTGTCATGGCCCTAGCTTTGGTTTTGAGTGGAAGGTTGTAGCTATTTGGCATACAATGAAAAATAACTAATTTTTTTAAAAAAGCCATGTGTGAGCCCAATATAAGAGTGTGCCATGAGCTAAGATTATGATTAATTCAATTTTAAGCCCCTGAGGTCCACTTGGGGAAGAATCTCTCCAGAGAGGAGTATAAGAGTTTTAAAACATCTCCAAGAAAATGACAGAACTAGCTGAGTGTTAGACGTCTTCCTTTCCACTCCCAGGTTGGTAGGAGAACAAGACTACATAGCATAAGACTACTTTTTTTTTTTTTAATTAATTAATTTATTTTGGCTGTGTTGGGTCTTTGTTTCTGTGCGAGGGCTTTCTCCAGTTGCGGTGAGCGGCGGCCACTCTTCATCATGGTGCTCAGGCCTCTCACTGTCATGGCCTCTCCCGTTGCGGAGCGCAGGCTCCAGACGCGCAGGCTCAGCAGTTGTGGCGCGCGGACTTAGTTGCTCCGCGGGATGTGGGATCTTCCCAGACCAGAGATCGAAGCCGTGTCCCCTGCATTAGCAGGCGGATTCTCAACCACTGCGCCACCAGGAAAGCCCCACAAGACTACTTTTGACCCTGTGCAAAGGTCAAACTCATTGCCTTCTGTATTAGTCTCCTATTGTTGCTGTAACAAATTACCACAAATTTAGTAGCTTAAAACAACACAAGTTCTGTAGGTCATAAGCTGGACATGGGCTAAAATCAGCGTGTCAGCCGAGCTGCATTCAGTTCTGGAGGCTCTAGGGGAGATTTCATTTCTTTGCCTTTTCCAGTTTCTAGGGGCTTCCCACATTCCTTAGCTCTTGGACCCTTCCTCCATCTTTAAAAACAGCATGGCAGCTTGAGTTCTTCTCACATCACATCACTTTGATCTTCTCTTCTGCCCACATCTTCCACTCCTAAGGATCCCTGTGATATTGGGACCACCCATAATTCAGGACAGTCTTCCCATCTCAAGATCCTTAACTTAATCAACCTGCAAAGTCCCTTTTGTCATTAAGGTAACATGTTCACAGATTTGGGGGATTAGACATAGGCACCTCTGGGGCTATTATTCTGCCCACCACACTCCAATGGGGACTCATCTGATCAGCTCATTTATATAATGTGTTTCCTGTCCCCTCTCCTTTGCTCCAGTTGTTTTGGAACCAGCTGCTTCAAGGGTGCAGTATTGGAAGGAAGGAAAGAGGACTTAATAGGCTGGGGAAGCAGAAGCAGGACACATTAAGGGCTTGACTCCATTTCGTAAACCAGCAGCCCCTAAATGAAGTCAGGCTGACTAACTCATTTCATTGAGCAGGCTATTGGAAGTCTGGGGCATGGTAGCTCGATGCACTGAGGCATGCAGTCTTGCTTTGGAAGTAGGAAGCCCCAAATTTAAGAGGGGAGTTAAGAAATTCAAACTCTTTCATATAGATGTAATATTAGAGCTGGCAAACCATGTATTGGAACCTAGATCAATGGGAAGAATCAATAGTATCTGGCCAATAACTGGCAGGGATCTCACCTTTCTCATCATCCTTTGCTTTGTAAGACTCTGTGGGGCCCATTTTAGGTCAGTGAAACGTAGGGACCTAAGGAGAAGTATGGAGAATAGATGGGGGATGAGGGAGTTCCCAAAATATATAGAAACTATAAAAAGACTTTTACAAAATTTGAGATTGTTCAGTATAAAGGAAAATGAAACACTGGTAAGTAACATAATCATGTCTTCAGGTCAAGCTTTATCACAAAAGTCACCTGGACAAGTCAGTTCCTCTTTCTGGACCTCAGTCTCTTATCCAAATAATGAGGAGTTTATATGGGTCCATTCTGTGTCTCTTTTTCGCTCTGCAGTTCTATGATCGCAGTATTTTTGGCATAAAGCACGTTCAACCAATTCTCTGTTGTCCTCAGCTTAACACCAGAAATTGTCTTTTCCTGCTGTGACCAGCTTCACTTTTACTGGTGCCCCTTTGTGTGCTGGGGCTTCTTAGGAGCCACTGTGGCACGGTGATCGGCAAGAGTTAGCTCATGCTGACTCAGAGAGTCCTCTTCCAACTCCACATAGGTTCACACTGGTGGCTAGACCCTACCACGGTGGGAGTATTTACACTGCAGAAATCAGCAAACACTACAAATCATAGTCTCCCCCACCTTCCACCATCAGAGCTAAGTTACTGGTACTCACCAACTGGATGGCACTACTCGTTTTCCTACTTCCACTAAAAGAAGCACAACAGCAGTGTTAAGAGTACAGGCTGTAAAGAACATGGTTCAACTTTCAAATCTGGATTTGTCATTTTCTACCTGTGCCACCTTGGACCTCATGTAATAATACTTCATCTTTAATAAGGTTGCTATCAAGATCAAAGGAGATAATGCAAGTAAACACTTCACCCATAACTTGGCACATAATAATCCCTCAACAAGCGTGTTGCTATTGTTCTGTTATTATCAGTGTCATTGCATAGGAGTTTCCCCAAAACCATTCTGGGAGAATAAGAGAAAATACCTCTCTACTTTTTGCATTATTGAGGTGGGAGGGGGGATTGATGCAAAAGTCTTGTGTGCCAGTAATTTATAGTTTTCAGTGAAACTTTGATTTCACTATCCTGTGTTTCTTTCTTCCTCGGATGCCAGGATTCAAACAACAGTCTGTTGGGCTGGGTTAGGAGGTAATCCTGAGAAGTATGTTGTTCTCAGAATCAGTCCTTCTCTCCAACTTCTAAGGCTTTCTTATCTTACAGACTAAGCTTCCCTTTTCCACTTTCTCTTCCCTTAGGATAAGTTCTTTCTCTAAATCCTCCCCAGTCCTTCTGGGCAGGACATCTGATTGGATTGCCCCATCAAGATTCACACTTGTAGATCCTGACACCAATTCTGGGACCTCAAGCCCATAAATCAGTAAAAGGATCTCTGTTATCAAGTGGTGTATGTGTCCAGAGATGCTCCATCCTCCTGAGAATTAAACAACAGAAAATCAGGTTAAAATTTATCTTAATTGCCCAAAGTTCTATACAAAGAAGCATCTTCTCCAAATAAAAGATGTAAAATGGGAATTTTTGAGGGAAGCAGGCCATTCTTTTTAAAGGTAACTTTAAAGTCAGAAACAAATTCTTGTTTTTCAGGATAATGATGCTGGGGAATGGCGAATATATGGCATGAGTGCTTAATCTTCCCATGGGTACTCGTAGTAGACACACCTAACTGATCACAACCCTCTTTTTCTCTGAGCTCGTAAGCAGCTTCAGAATGCCTCTCAATGCAGTACTCTAGGCATCCACCATCAATCAATGGGTGGCATGTGATATTAAAATATATTTGCCATCCCGAGTTGAGATGAAATAGGGGAATGGACAAGATGCTATTATAAGGTTCTTTCTAATTCTAGAATTCCATAACATTCAATGAAAACATTGATATAAAATTGGATCCTCAAGCTACTGTTGTCAGATCTGTATAAATATCACAATTAATTTGTGAAGTATACTTGCAATGTCTACTAAACATAGTCTGTCCTGCCTAGTAGAGTTTTTAATCTTCTCTATCATGGATTTGTCATTTGCCACATATTTTCTGCTAATGAAATATTGTTGATGGTGATGTTGATGGTAATTATCACTGCTATTATTAATAATAATAATGATAATAATAAGTCATTCTATATTTCCATATAAAAAATTAAAGATAATGACCCAGCTTGAAAAAGTATAAGATTCCTCTCTGACTTCCCCCTTCCTGACCTTGGAAATCACCAAGCCCATCGCTGGTATGCAGAAGGACCTCAGTGACCATGAATCTCTTCTTCTACCCCTTTTTCCTCCTCATCTTCATTTGCATTTTCAAGCGATATTTCAGTTCTTCAAATGTGTCAATTAGGATGGCTAAGTGTCAGTTCTTGAGCTGATGTCTGTCAATTCAGCTCTGAGAAAAAGACACTGGTCCTTGTGACCAGCAGGTAAGTGCATATAAAAATGTACCAACAATTCTCTATATACTGACCCACATTTGCTAGATGCTATCTTTGCTCTGTTGGACTCTTGGCTCATGACCATTCTGGGATTTAGAAAGGAGCTTCTTTATTTTACTTATGAACAACTAAAATCCAAGCTGAGACAGTGACTGTCCAGGTCTGCAAGGAAGTTGGCATCGGGGCATGACTAGAACCCAGATTTCCTAGCTGCCATGTAACTTTGTACCAGTTCTTTTTGCATCACATCATGCTAGCTAGCCAGTTAGATGCAATCTATGTTTGGGTTGAACAGGTGGATGTTCTCATTAAATCAGACCTTGTTCTCAATTACAAATTGAATTTAAAGTCACTGTGTGTCGACACGAAGTTTTCAGACTGTGTGGGTCAGGACACACTCATTGTGGAATACGTTCACAACTATACATGGGCGTATACACATATGTGTTTGCATTGCTTCCCACACATGAATACCCAGCACAGCACACACTTGTTAATTTAATTTATTTATAAACACAACCTGCCAAATTTCAACATGATGGATGATTTAGGGTTTTAATAAATCCAACATTGAATGAGCCCAAGAAATTGCCTGGTGTCAGCTTTTCACTAAATGCAATTAGTCATGTGAAAATATTACAGATATAAAAAATAATCTTCAGCTGAATTTCGTAAATTTGGTAGAGTACACAGAATGTAGGCAAGCTGCTTTTTTAGAAAGCAGGAAAAGAATGGCAGAGAGGGGAGGGAGAGAGAGAGAGAGAGAGAGAGGATGAAGAAGGAGGAGGAGGATGGGGAAGAGGGAGGAAGAGGTGAGAAAGAAATATTGACAAGAAAGAGAAAACGAAAATTCTACTTGCCCTCAAGATTGCACTAAAGTTATTCTTCCCTGGATGTACAGCAGAAGTAGTGCTATTCTTTGCCTATTCTTTGCCCAGTGCATATTGGTAGTGCAGATGGAATGACAGCCCCTCATTTTAATGACCTCACTGCCTCACTGTAACACTTTTTCATTTCCCCTGCAGTCATTCGAGAGGGAGTCAAACAACTTCACAAAAGAGACAAAGCCAATAATAGCAAAGGTATTTGGCCTAGAAGCTCGTTCTGCCCTCCATCAGAAAACTGCACACACCACTAGAAATTACCCTGCTAGTCTCAGATTTTGCCTGCCTCCCATGTCTTCTTTCCCGGTATCACCCATCCTCTGGACCTTACGTTGCAGGTCCTAGACAGAAGCAGCACTGGTAGAAATGGTCTTGTGATGGTGATGGGTCATTTCTCCCTGTGCTGGTCCATTTCTCATGCATTTTGGCTGTGAGTTTCTTGAAGACAGGGCTGTGCCTTATATGTTCCTGGGTCACCAGAGGCTGGTTCAGAACTTGGCACATGAGAGCTTCTCATGAGTATTTGTTGAATGAATGAATTGTTTTGACTTTCCTCATCTCATCTAAGGTGAGGAAAGATTCACTAGATTCACTAGGATCTTATAAATAAGTTCTTCGAGAGGTATATGCCTTCCCTGCCAGAGAGAGATGCATTTTTGCAGAGTGCAGAAAACAGAAAGAGGGCAATTTAGCTCAGAGCTTCTATTCTCGAATAGCGGCATTAGAAGTTCTGGTGGAGCACCTTCTTGAGGTCATTCTTGAAGTCGACCTGCAACGTTAGGCTAAGCCTAAATTAAGGTGATTGGAATTTTTGCTTCACTGTGTGTTGTTTGTTTTCACTGCTTGGTCCTGTGATACAAATACACCTGGGAGACAGCATGACATAGTGGTCCCACTGCTCCACCATCAACTCACTCTATAAACAAGGCCACCTTAAGTCACCTAACCTCTCTGTGCCTCAGTTTCCCAATCTGTAAATGGGGATGATCGTGCTTATATTAGATGGCTGTTGGTGAGGATTAACCAAGCTAATAAATGTAAAACACTTTGAACAGTGCCTGGAACACAGTAACTACCCTGTAAGAATCAGCTATTATTTTTGTTAGATCTCATTCTGTACAACTGTGAAATGGGAAAAATAAACAACTTTCACATTTCCCATTTGTATGATACTGAGCATAACATAGCAAGTGCTGTATCTGAGATAGGGGCCCCATTTAGTAGCTTGGGGAGATGATGTCGTTCATATTTTTGAGTCTAGTACTGGCAATTAGTACAATGGGAGAGAATTTGCCAGGAACATCCTCACCCGGGGAAAGTCTGCCATCAAGAAGGAAACAGAGAGAGGACCTCAGATTCTGAGTCACTAAGTGTGGGGACAGAAATCCCGATAGCAATAAACAGAATTTGGTGTGTAAACTGTGATTTGAGGAGTAGGTCCTGTGGTGAAGTTGGGGCTGATTTTTAAACTTAATTATGCACATGTTTCTCTGGCAGAGTTTACTGAATCATGTGGTGTGAACCATAAACAAACAGTAAAAACCTGGCTGGGTTGACGGCTGCAAGCTACAAAATGATCTTTTGAGATAAAATATTTATTCCAAAGTCCCAGGAGCCAACCTCTCAGCATTAAAATCAAAAGCAAGCGATCCATTCTTTCTCAACAGTAGATTATGAAGCTTCTTCCTGATTGGAATATGCACAAATTACCGCCCCCCTCATGCCACTCCACATGGGGGAGCCAATTTAGGTGACACACACCAAATGCATAATCTAAAGGATTAGTAGGTCACCTTGACAGTGAATTATTGCTACAGAGCTTGACATAAATCAACCTCGAGATGCGCCATGCCATTAGGGGAATGTAAATGTCTGGGCTCCCCAATAGTTTTCCGGATTCCCTCTGCCAGGAACTCATTAGGCTTGGGACGTGGAAACACTCGGCAGGGTGGCTTTGAGGGTGGCTAATGGGAAAGGAATGCAGACATTCCATTCGCTGCCTACTACAAACAACCTCCTGATTAGCTGCTAAACCCAGGCCACCTCCTCATTGTCCAGGGACGGGAGGCTCTACTCCGGTCCCCATCCCCTCCCCAAAGCTGCTGCCTCATTACTAATTTCCATTCCATTTGGGAGCCGAAATGCAAGCTGGTATCACCACCGAGAGCTTTGCTGCAGTTCTGGGCTGCTCCTTAGAAGACTTGGGTTTTTTTTCTTTATATGGTGCAATTCACAAGGCAGCTTAAAGTTCATAACTCTGCCTGGGGCTGGTGACTTGGCCTGTGTATTTACACCATAGTTACAGATATATGCTCACATACATATTGAAGCGTAAGTATAAATATCTCTGTGTTGTGGCCCACCTGATGGAAGCCGCCCTCCTGCGGGGAGGTTAGGCGATCTCCAAATGACCACCAGGCCTGCTCATCTGCCACATCCCCACAAGCCCAACCACCCCTCCCGGATAATAAAAGTTTGATAGAGACCCATACATGTTGAGATGCCACAATTCAAGCTAAAGCAAGGAAAGCAAAAAACAAACTAACAAAGCCTACTTGGAAGGTTCTGCGGACACATTTAGGTGTTTGAGGAGCTTGTCTATGATGGCTTTGAAGCACATATAGGGATACAATGGATGCTGACCGTGTACAAACCAAGGGGGATATATTGTTATTGTTGTTGTTAGGACCATCACTTTCTCTCTCTTAATCCTGCCTTGTTTTGTCTACTTTAATAAGACTTTGTGCTCCTTAAATAGATATTACCAGCTGAAGTCCCAGGGGCCACATGTACTGGGAAGACAGATTTTGTTTATTCTATTTTTTAAAAAATAGAAGCCAATACTTCAATTAAGAAAACAAATTTTCTACTAAAAAGAAATCATAAGATTAGGTCTCCCAGGGCCCCCATTGCTTTGTGGAATACCCGTTCAGCCACCCCCTTAGTTGGGCATGCTTTCCAGTGCAGCACACTCCCCACCGTTCCCAATTACCCCACAGATACTGAAGCCCAGCCCTTTCCACACCTTTGGTACCTCTCTGGCCACTGTAGACGTGTGAGTGCATGGCCCCTGGACTAACTTGATACCTGCATGGTGTGGCTAGAGTGGGGCCACCCTGTTTGAAAGGAGCACCAGCTCCAGAGGCCTCTGTCCTCACATCCATCTCTGTTCCAGAGGGGTTCCCGTTCCCAGATGTAGGAGTTTTTTACTTTCTAGGTTGTCACTGAGACTTGGTGGGGACTACGTCAGCTCTCACATCTCTGTAGCAGTGTCAGCCAAGAAAGACCTGGGACCTCAGTTGCTGCTGGACCCAGTGGCCATCTTTGGCCATCTTTACTTCCACAATTCCTCTGAATCAGGCAACTGAAACCAACTGGATAATATCCAGACCCAGGAGCCAGAGCAACAGGATGGGACAAATACCCACTCCAGGGAGTCCTCCCCTAGAGAGATCTAGACAGTGCCGGCGAGCCCTAACACAGGAGGTCCTGCATGGGCTGGGTGGGCACCCAAGTACAAAAATACCTATATGAGTTTGTTGAAAACTGAGGAATGCAGAGGACTTCGGATGCCAAGAGCAGCTCTGGTACAGCACTTCTCCATGGACGGTGCCAAGCTCTTTCAAAACACTGACTGGGGTCTCTGGGTCTTTGGTGGCTCTGTAACTGACCATGTTTCTCTGGACTTTTACACCAGGAGAGTCTCTTTACACACAAGGTACGATTTCACCCCATCCCAATTCCTGAGCACTCAGGATATGGTTACCTTAGATATAACTGTTCCTTGCCCCTTCTTACATGCATATGACTATATTTTATAAAACATCCTAGTAGAAATGCCATGCTTAACCCACTCTTCACTCCTGCTCTGGCCTCCATTTGTAGACAAGTCATTTTATCTCTGTGCATTGTCAAGCTGCCTGATAGTGGACAGAAGCCCCAAGGTTTTGCACTAGTTCTGGAGAGCCTAAGTCAAGCCTCCTGAAGTTCTTATCTACCACTCTTCACTTGAGAGTGACAGGAAATGGAGTTGATGAATATGATTCTAATGAAACACACGTAGCACTAAACCTCCTACTACTGACAACTCAGGCTCATTCACTGCATTCCTTCTCCAAACACACCTTACTTTATTTCCACCTTCTCATATTTTCTGCCACCATTTATGTCATGGAAATTTGCCAGTAACTAAAGGATCTGAGTGCTGTTCAGAAGGCCCACGAGAATACCAGTTGGTGGCTAAAGGACAAGAGGAGGTAGACCTTGATGGGCTGCAGTCATCCCGGAAGAAGATCTAGAGAAGATGTTGCAGACTCTCAGACCCATACCCACAGCTGTCTTCTGCAGGGGACTGGTATTCAGGACCCTCTGCGATGATGACGCCTTGTGCCCTCCTGGCTCTGGTCCCTCCCTTGGGCTCATCTCCACTCCGCAGAGCCCAGTTCACAGGAGCTCTGCTATCTGGCCAAGACCCTAGAGAATCTGAGTATGTGGTGCAAGAGATGATGGATTCCTAGCAGTGGCAAGCCCTCTCCATCAGCTAGTTTTCCTGGAAACCAAACAAGTCAGAACCAAAGTTTCGGAAATCTATCTCACACACTCAAAACATGCCAGAGCATGTTGGAGATTTCCATTAAATAAACCTGGGAAAGTCTGATCCTGTTCCATCCAAAGGAAGAGATGAGTTGTGGGAAAAAATGGTGTCAGAGACACGACTGGTTTCTCATCATAAGCAGTTGCAGCTATGTTCACACCGCTCAGGAACCTTCTCCAGAATTTGCATTCTAACCTCTGCTTTAAAACACCTGACTTTCACGTGGTTTCCCAATTCCACTCTGGCTAGGCTGCGACACAGCCCATCCAAGCCAGGGCCAGCAAGCTCAGGCCCACATTCGTTTGAGATAAGGGATCCAACCTTAAAGGAATGTTTGTTTTCTAGCTCAGTCTTGGTTGCTCCTGGTAATGGAAGAGTCTCTCCTTGCTCCCACGCCCTGTCTAGCAAGCACTCTTGCCTTCCTCCTCGATCTGTTTTGTTAATCAAAGCCACTTATAGCATGTTTGCGAGTGTCCTCTGAGCGCCTGCCCACTCTCTGGCTGAGGTGTTAAAGGAATGAAGAAACGTCCCCAGAGCAGCCGCAGATGGAAGCAGCCGCTGCCTCAAGGAGGGTAGATAATCCACAAATTGGATAGTGAGCCAATGAGTAAATACACATTGGTTACGTTCATTTAACTACCAGTATACCTGCCTATGGGAGGAGGGACTAGTGGGAAAAAAATTTGATGAGCTGTTTAATGTGGCTTACTGGCGAGACAGTTATAACGTCATGCGGCTTTAAGAGTCCTGTTTAAAAAAAAAAATAATGTGGAGATTGCATTTTAATGGGTCTGAGTCCATAGGCAGCGAGTTGCAAATACGGGTCTCTAGGGGCAGTTCCTGCATTAGGTTCTTTGCTCTGAGATCCTCTGAGGGGGAAGAGCCTAACGCATCATGCTGAACTTTTGTTAAGTGCCAATGGTGCTACATGCAGAATGCAGAGTGCAGTCAGGTGGGAGATATGAACCGCGGCGTGGCAGCTCCCAGCTGCTGAACAGGTAACCTAATGGGATGACCTAAGGCTGGGGAGCTGGGATGGGGTTGAGACAACGTTGATGAATGAGTTGGGCAGTGAGTGGGCCTTGATGCTAAAAGTGATGGAAAGGGGAAATCAAATCCTAATGGATTTAGAGAGACTTATATGATGTTGGGTGGTATCAAGAGAAGAAGAAAGAGAAAGAGAGGAAAGAAGAGAGGGAGAAGGAGGATGAAGAAGGAAGAGGAAATTAACTTGCCTCATTTATTCCTCTATCACTAAAATTCACCCTGGCCTGTACCTCCTTGTTCACAACACTTTTACCAGTAGATTTAACTTTAAACGTTACTCATGTCATTCAAGAAATCTTTACTGGACCATTGCAACTCACAAAGATTTTTCATATTGATTATCTCCTTGTATGACATTTCATGGATCATTGTAACAATATTTTGCTCTTGTATTAAAATTTATCTATTTTTTTTCAAATATTCCATAAGCTCCTTGAGGGCAGATCGTATCCCTGCATTCCTTACAGTTCCTGGTACGATGTTGGAACATAGAATGTACAAAGTTGGTGGTTATAAACTGTACTTAATGTGAAATTGAAGTCTCATGCAAGTTAAAGAGGCTCTCACACCCCACAAGGCTGAGGCCCTTTGGTTTTCTTGACAAATATCTAGATGGCTGATTCTGACTTACATTCCTCTCCTAGTTTCCTCTCTGCCATAGTGTCTGCTCTCTAGAACCCTCCACTTCCTCTCCTTGATTTCCAAGTTCCAGCCCTAGAAAGAGCGAGTCAGTGGCAAGGGACCTTCCCACCATCTCTGCAGTAATCTTGAACAAGCATGCTCCCAGCCACAAGGCTTGTCTTCGGGAGCCTGGGGACTCTCTTCCCACCCAACTGAAGCTCTCAACATTTCATATAAAGCCACTGAACCACCTCTCGCTGGGTCAGGAGTTTCTGCAGGTTCTCTTTTCTGGTTTCCTTATTCCTGAGCTACGTCCTTGAATCTGGAGTCCCCTCTGTGAGTCCTTTGAATTACCAATTAGATAGGAAGCCCTGCCTGGCTCCGGGCCCTCAGGATGCCACTGCTCACTTGGATCAGCCCTTTTGGTTCTTTGTCCTGCATTTCAGGAACAAGTAATCCTGGCCCTTGTGCCAGATCCTGTTTCCCAGATACCCTGCTTGTCAAAGAGGGAGCATGGAACAAGGTTTGTCATTAAACGACTCACCTGAGCAAGAGAAACCAAGCAGTTGATCTCTCGTGATCACCCTGCCTCTCTGTGGAGGCATCAAGGAGTGAAATGCTGGTAAACAGTTTCATTTCATTGGTAGCATTCGGAAGATCCACGTGTTCCTAGAAATATGGAAAACTCTCACTCTCCTTTTTACCTCCGATGTTCCCTTTAAACACTGAGCTCCTTTACATTTGTCTTAAAAGCAATCTCTTTCAATGCTATAGAGCTTTTAACTATTCAAAGCTTTTTTATACCTTTAATCTCATTTGATCCTTATAATGTCCCTGTGAGGTAGGCAGGGCAGACATTATTAAATCCATTTGAATAATGAGCAAAAAAGGTCCAAAAAGATGAAGTGTGTTGCTCCACGTCCCTTGAGAAGAGGCCCTTGTTTCCTGACTCCTGGGTCAGTGCTTTTTTTTTTTTTTTTTTTTTTTTTATCATTCCAGGGATTCTAAGTGACTTGGCCATCCTGTTTTCAAGCTGTCTTGTATCCTGGCTCTGGCAGGAGAAGGAAGAGAAAGGAGGATGTGTGGGGACGGGTTGTGGGGGAGGTGAAGGGTACAGAAAGGTAAAATGCTTACATGACTTGCGTATCGATAGCTACTCATTAGCCAGGGAGAGGTCAAGGCACCTGTCGATAATGATGTCTCCATTATGGTACTTAATGGAAACGATGCAGTACCTGCCCCATCAAAAACTAATTTGCCTGAGAGATACCCAGGCCCAGCACAGCAAGAATGAAATTCCCGCTGGGGCCAGCTCCTGGAACTGAAGCCAAAGCCATTAGTATCAGAAGGCCCAGGCAGTACATCCAGCATGTCCTGCTGATTCAGACAGTGCAAAGGCTCCAGCCATTAGTGGGGCCAGGTGGGGACTGAAGAAGCAGCCCTGGAGACTGGATGCTTAGTTAGATTTATCCAGGCTGCCTGCAAATATGGGCTGTGGAAAAGGGCATAGAGGACACTCTCTGCCCTAGTTCCATGGGGTCTTGGCGTAGAAGCTCTGCCAGTTCTCTAAAGTGCAGCTAAGTATTTTTTTCCTCTCCGAGCTCCATCCTAAACATAACTATGCCCAGATCTTACCCAGGGCATCATGAAGGTATGTCTCCCTATTTGCTGTCTTGCTTCCTCTCAAGTTCAAGGTGGGTGGGTTGGCCCCTAGACCTTACAGAGCCACCAACACCCTCAACCCTGATAGCCATGGCTGACATAGAGCAGGAAGGCTGCTGAGGTACACTGGATGGCAACAATGTAAGTACTGGACTGGGAGTCTGGACGCTTGGGGGCTAAGACTGTCTCTGCATTAGCCAGTTGTGTGATATTGGCTAAGGCTCTGTCCCCTAATGTGTAACTACTTTATCTGATGATGGGGTATTAATAGCTGCTCATCAGGTGGCTGTGAGGCCTTGATTTCATTTGGGAAGAGAGGGGACAAGAGAGGCTATAAAAGTATAAAGAACTCTAGAGGCAAAATATTGCTCTTCTATAGATGAGAGGACTTCCTTTTGTTCCCTAAGGGAGCACTGCCAGCTGGCATCCCAGGACACTACCAGATAGACAGTAGTCATGACACAGATTTTCTCTTGGGGTCCTGCTAGTTCATACAGAGCATAAGCTCCAGTCAATAAAGGAGTCAAAGATGGGGTAGAGAAGGACACTCAGGACCTGTCCATGGGCCTGCAGCCTGGCCCCTGTCCAGGGTCCCCAGGGGCCAATACCACCCAGGTGATCTCTTACTTCTCCTCTCTGCCTCTGATGTTGCCACTCCCATGGTAATAGATTGACAAGTGGCAGCTGTCACATGGAAAAGATAACGTGTCTTCTCCAAAGGCCTGTCCCTCTCTCATCCATGTATCCTGAGGGTCCACCGATAGTGGGGGTTGGGAAGACTCAGCCAAACTAAATAATCCTCCAGCTTTATAGAAGAAGGAAACAAAGTCCAGAGAGAAGAAGCTGCATTCCCAGTTAGGGATGGATTCAGAGTAGAACCTCATTCCTTCAAGTCAGGAAGGAGCTCCTCATATGGAATCAAGTGATGAGATGGAAAAGATGTGATCATACTATCTCCTGATCCAGCTAAATCTCTGGACCAATCCTATGTCATAAAATACCCCTATCACCTTACACATTCAATCTACTTATTTAATTCTGCAAGAAGTTCTAGATCTGTGCTGACCCAGATGGTAGCCACTGGTTACATGTGGCTATTCAGTTACAGTGAATGAAGTTAATAAAATTAAATTTCTCAGTCACACTAATCACATTTGAAATGCTTAATAGCTACATGGGGCTAGTGACCACCATATTGGACAATAGACATGGAATATTTCCACCATGGAGGAAAGTTCTATTGTGCAGCACTGGTGGAGGGGTGGGGATTGGTTCTTTCATTTTGCAGATGGGAAAACTAGTGCCTGGAGAAGGGAAAGGACAGTACATTGTCTCAGTGCTTCAATCAATAACAAGAGACACTCTACATTTTATTATGTCAAATACCAAGTCTTTGGCAATAAAAGAATGATCACCTCCCATCTGACGGTGGGAAATGGAGGCTCTCAAATTTCTATAAGGAGTGGCCTCGAGAAAACAAACTGACTGGAATGAGGTTTTTGATGCATGTTTTCATATTAGTTCAGGTAAGATTGAGAAAATGTTGACTATCCATATCAAAGATTGGAGAATAGATGAAGATGTGGGGATTGACAACAGCCACACTTCATGCCATCCCCCATAAGCTGCCTTTCTACATCATTTTTATAAAATAAAGAGAAAGTTTATAGAGGCTTACCCCTCTTCCCCCAAAACAAACAAATAAAAATTTGCTTAACATACTAGAGATATTCTTAACTTGTTTGGTGGAGATTATCCAACTTTGACTGTACTGACAACAGCTAACACATACTATATCATTATTAATAGAAGAGTAGTATTTAAAAGAGGGAGATAAAAACCCAGATTTACAATAGTGGTCAGACTATATCTATGTTGTTCTATGGGGCCTCATTTAAGCAAGACTAGGGACAAACAGATGGACATTTTAAAGTGTAGAGTGAAGCCTGGAATAAGAGACTGGGAATGTTTAACTTAGAGAATAGAAGGTTCTGATGGATTACACACACACACACACACACACACACACACACACACACACTCAGTGGAAAAAATTATGTTTGTTACATGTTTGCCTAATGGGTGTAACTTTGGCTTATTTCCAGCATTGCTATTATTACTTTATATTAAAATCTCATTTTCTTTAAAATAGTATTTTAAAAACTTCATGTTAAAGGGAGGCTGATTTCAGAAATAAGATAGCATTTGACAAAGCTGTTGTAAAATGTTCTACAATATGAAATAGACGAGGCCGAGCTTATTCTTTTCACATTAGTCAGGATAGGTTTTGCTATTGCTTGTTTTTATTTCTTATCTATCCCAAGGATTTTAAAGATATGAGGAAGTTTCAGGGAAGAAACAAATAAGGGAGTTTTGATTGTGCTGCCCTTCAGGGCAAGCTTGGGTGAGAAGGAAATCTCTGATTTGAGGCCAAGCTGAACACACTGCAGGCAAGCCCTCATACAGCCCACTGTCCAGAGTTCCCATTCCTCTCCACATCTTTCTCCAGTGGCTGGGAGTGGCAGAGCTACTGCAAAGCTCTCCTTTTATTCTGGAATCGACAGCTTGGCTCCAGACATAATCTGACATAAACAAATAAATGGTGGAAGTGGTGTAGAAGTCTCAGAGTTTGATTTCTAAGTTTCTGCTAAACTTTTAGCAGAAATAAAGGAAATCAGGAAGGATGGGACTGATTCTGTATGTCAAAGCTGCCACCTCTGCAGACTAGCTTCCTTCCCTGTTCATCCTCACCTAGACAGTAGCTTGTGAAGAACGTTTCTTACCCTTCTGTAGCTTCTACCTGCCTCAGACCCCCAGCCCACCTGTAAGAGCTCTATTGTCACAGCCATTCACATAGAACAAACCTTGAGTTATTGACGACACACAGATCATCATCATCAACATCATCAAAGTTCAAGAGGTCTGCTTGCTTTGGAACATGCTTCACATGGTGTTTCATGGAGCCATTGAGGGAATTAAAGGAAGTCTGAGCAAAGATGTCTCACAGCTGCACCTCCCCACTCCATACCAGAGCATTTTTATGAGGCTGAAAGGTTTCAAAGTATTTTTTTTAAGTTTTTAATCTTGTATTTGAAAATAATTTCAAATACAGAAATACTTTCAAAATACAGAAAAGTTGCAAAAATATAAAACAAATAACTCTTGTATACCCTTTACTCAGATTCATCTATTGATAACATTTACTCCATTCACTTTACTATTTGTGCATTTGTGCTCTAGGTATGCATTTTTTTTTTCTGAACCACTTGGTGGTAATCTACACGTATCATAGCTTTTTACCCATAAATAGTTTAAAATGCATTTCCTAAGAATAGAGATATTGGAGAGATTGGTTCAAGATGGCAGAGTAGAAGGACGTGTTCTCACTCCCTCTTGTGAGAACAATGGAATCACAACTAACTGCTGAACAATCATCAACAGGAAGACACTGGAACTCACTAAAGTTACCCCACATCCAAAGACAAAGGAGATGCCACAATGAGACAGTATGAGGGGCGCAATCACAATAAAATCAAATCCCATAACTGCTAGGTGGGTGACTCACAAACTGGAGAACACTTATATCACAGAAGTCCACCCACTGGAGTGAAGGGTCTGAGGCCCAGGTCAGGCTTCCAAACCTGGGGGTCTGGCAATGGGAGGAGGAATTCCTAGAGAATCAAACTTTGAAGGCCAGTGGGATTTGACTGCAGGACTTTGACAGGACTGGGGGAAACAGAGACTCCACTTTTGGAGGGCACACACAAAGTAGTGTGTGCATGAGGACCCAGGGGAAGGAGCAGTGACCCAATAGGAGACTGAACCAGACCTACCTGCTAGTGTTGGAGGGTCTCCTGCAGAGGCGGAGGGTGGCTCTGTCTCACTGTGAGGACAGGGACACTGCCAGCGGAAGTTCTGGGAAGTACTCCTTGCCGTGAGCCCTCCCAGAGTCTGCCATTAGCCCCACCAAAGAACCCAGGTAGGCTCCAGTTTTGGGTCACTTCAGGCCAAACAACCAACAGGGAGGGAACCCAGCCACACCCATCAGCCATCAAGCGGATTAAAGTTTTACTGAGCTCTGCCCACCAGAGCAACAGCCAGCCCTACCCACCACCAGTCCCTCTGTCAGGAAACTTGCACAAGCCTCTTAGATAGCCTCATCCACCAGAGGGCAGACAGCAGAAGCAAGAAGAACTACAATCCTGCAGCCTGTGGAACAAAATCCACATTCACAGAAGGATAGATAAGATGAAAAGGTAGAGAGCTATGTACCAGATGAAGGAACAAGATAAAACTGCAGAAAAACAAATAAATGAAGTAGAGATAGGCAACCTTCCAGAAAAAGAATTCAGAATAATGATAGTGAAGATGATCCAGGACCTCAGAAAAACAATGGAGGCAAAGATCAAGAAGATGCAAAAAATGTTCAACAAAGACCTAGAAGAATTAAAAAACAAACAAACAGAAATGAAAAATACAATAATTGAAACAAAAAATACACTAGAAGGAATCAATAGCAGAATAACTGAGGCAGAGGAATGGAGAAGGAACCTGGAAGACAGAATGGTGGAATTCACAACTGCAGAACAGAATAAAGAAAAAAGAATGAAAAGAAATGAAGACAGCCTAAGAAACTTCTGGGACAACATTAAGTGCAACAACATTCACATTATAGGGGTCCCAGAAGGAGAAGAGAGAGAGAAAGGACCCGAGA
The DNA here is from genome assembly GCF_003676395.1 of Aethalodelphis obliquidens. NCBI lineage: Eukaryota > Metazoa > Chordata > Mammalia > Artiodactyla > Delphinidae > Aethalodelphis > Aethalodelphis obliquidens. The sequence goes on from NW_020838018.1 coordinate 6,693,337, forward strand.
AAATATTTGAAGAGATTATAGCCAAAAACCTCCATAACACGGGAAAGGAAATAGCCACCCAAGTCCAGGAGGGGCAGAGAGTCCCATATATGATGAACCCTGGGAGAAACACACCGAGATACATAGTAATTAAATTGGCAAAAATTAAAGACAAAGAAAAATTATTGAAAGCAACAAGGGAAAAATGACAAATAACATAAAAGGGAACTCCCATAAGGTTAACAGCTGATTTCTCAGCAGAAACTCTACAAGCCAGAAGGCAGGGCATGATATACTTAAAGTGATGAAAGGGAAGAAACTACAACCAAGATTACTGTACCTGGCAAGGATCTCCTTTAGATTCGATGGAGACATCAGAAGCTTTAGAGACAAGCAAGAGTTGAGAGAATACAGCACCACCAAACCAGCTCTACAACAAATGCGAAAGGAACTTCTCTAAGGGGGAAACACAAAAGAAGAAAAGGACCTACAAAAACAACCCTGCCAAAATTAAGAACATGGTCATAGGAACATACATATCAATAATTACCTTAAACGTGAATGGATTAAATGTTCCAAACAAAACACACAGGCTCACTGAATAGATACAAAAACAAGACCCATCTATATGCTGTCTACAAGAGACCCACTTCAGACCTAGGGACACATACAAACTGAAAGTGAGGGGATGGAAAAAGATATGCCATGCAAATGGAAATCAAAAGAAAGCTACAGTAGCAATTCTCATATCAGATAAAATAGACTTTAAAATAAAGAATGTTACAAGAGACAAGGAAAGACACTACATAATGATCAAAGGATCAATCTAAGAAGAAGATATAACAATTATAAGTATATATGCACCCAACATAGGAGCACATCAATACATAAGGCAACTGCTAACAGCTATAAAAGAGGAAATCAACAGTAGCACAGTAATAGTGGGGGATTTTCACACCTCACTTACACCGATGGACAGATCTTCCAGAGAGAAAATTAATAAGGAAACACAAGCTTTAAATGACACAATAGACCAGATACAGTTAGTTGATGTTTATAGGACATTCCAAACAAAAACAGCAGATTACACTTTCTTCTCAAGTGAACACAGAATATTCTCAAGGGTAGATCATATCTTCGGTCACAAATCAAGCCTCATAAAATTTAAGAAAATTGAAATCATATCAAGCATCTTTTCTACCACAATGCTATGAGATTACAAATCAATTACAGGGGAAAAAATATAAAAAACACAAACACATGGAGGCTAAACAATACGTTACTAAATAACCAAGAGACCACTGAAGAAATCAAAGAGGAAATCAAAAAATACCTAGAGACAAATGACAATGAAAACATGACGATCCAAAACCTATGGAATGCAGCAAAAGAAGTTCTAAAAGGAAAGTTTATAGCTATACAAGCCTACCTCAAGAAACAAGAAAACATCTCAAATAAACAGTCTTACACCCAAAGGAACTAGAGAAAGAAGAACAAACAAAACCTAAAGTTAGTAGAAAGAAAGAAATCATAAAGATCAGAGCAGAAATAAATGAAATAAAAACAAAGGAAACAATAGCAAAGATCAATAAAATTAAAAGCTGGTTCTTTGAGAAGGTAAACAAAATTGATAAATCATTAGCCAGAATCATCAAGAAAAAGAGGGAGAGGACTCAAATAATAAAAATAGACATGAAAAAGGGTAAGTTACAACAGACACCACAGAAATACAAAGCATCCTTAGAGGCTACTACAAGCAACTCTATGCCAATAAAGTGGACAATCTGCAAGAAATGGACAAATTCTTAGAAAGGTATAACCTTCCAAGACTGAACCAGGAAGAAATAGAAAATATGAACAGACCAATCACAAGTAATGAAATTGAAACTGTGATTAAATTTTTCCAACAAACAAAAGTCCAGAACCAGATGGCTTCACAGGTGAATTCTATTGAACATTAAGAGAAGAGCTAACACCCATCCTTCTCAAATTCTTCCAAAAAATTGCAGAGGAAGGAACACTCCCAAATTCATTCTATGAGGCCACCATCACCCTGATACCAAAACCAGACAAAGATACTACAAAAAAAAAAGAAAATTACAGACCAATATCACTGATGAACATATATGCAAAAATCCTCAACAAAATACTAACAAACAAAATTGAACAACACATTAAAAGGATCATACACCATGATCAAATGCAACGATTCTTCAATATATGCAAATCAATCAATGTGATACACCATATTAACACACTGAAGGATAAAAACCATATGATCATCTCAATAGATGCAGAAAAAGCTTTTGACAAAATTCAACACCCATTTACGATAAAAACTCTCCACAAAGTGGACATAGAGCAAACCTACCTCAACATAATAAAGGCCATATATGACAAACCCACAGCAAACATCATTCTCAATGGTGAAAAACTGAAAACATTTACTCTAAGGTCAGGAACAAGACAAGGATGTCCACTCTCAGCACTATTTTTCAACATAGTTTTGGAAGTCCTAACCACGACAATCAGAAAAGAAAAAAAAAAATAAAAGGAATACAAATTGGAAAAGAAGAAGTAAAACAGTCAGTGTTTGCAGATGACATGGTAGTATACATTGAGAATCCTAAAGATGCCACCAGAAAACTACTAGAGCTAATCAATGAACTGGTAAATTTGCAGGATACAAAATTAATGCACAGAAATCTCTTGCATTCCTATACAGTAATAATGAAAAATCTGAAAGAGAAATTAAGGAAAAACTCCCACTTACCATTGCAACAAAAATAATAAAATACCTAGGAATAAACCTACCTGGGGAGACAAAAGACCTGTATGCAGAAAACTATAAGACCCTGATGAAAGAAATTAAAGATGATACCAAGACATGGAGAGATATACCCTGTTCCTGGATTGGAAGAATCAATATCGTGAAAATGACCATACTACCAAAAACCATCTACAGATTCAATGCAATCCCTTTTAAATTACCAATGGCATTGTTTTTACAGAACTAGAACAAAAAATCTTAAAATTTGTACAGAGACACAAAAGACACCGAATAGCTTAAGCAGTCTTGAGGGAAAAAAGCAGACCTGGAGGAATCAGACCCTCTGAATTCACACTATACTACAAAGCTACAGTAATCAAGACAATATGGTACTGGCACAAAAACAGAGATATAGATCAATGGAACAGGATAGAAAGCCCAGAGATAAACCCATGCACCTATGGTCAACTAATGTTTAACAAAGGAGGCAAGGATATACAATGGAGAAAAGACAATCTCTTCAATAAGTGGTGCTGGGAAAACTGGACAGCTCCATGTGAAAGAATGAAATTAGAACACTCTCTAACACCATACACAAAAATAAACTCAAACTGGATTAGATACCTAAATGTAAGACCGGACACTATAAAACTCTTAGAGGAAAACATAGGAAGAACATTCTTTGACATAAATCACAGCAAGATTTTTTTTGATCCACCTCCTAGAGTAATGGAAATAAAAACAAAAATAAACAAATAAGACCTGAAACCTTTTGCACAGCAGAGGAAACTATAAACAAGAGGAAAAGACAGCCCTCAGAATGGGAGAAAATATTTGCAAATGAATCAAAGGACAAAATATTAATCTCCAAAATACATAAACAGTTCATGCAGCTCAATATTAAAAAAGACAAACGACCCAATCCAAAAATGGGCAGACGACCTAAATAGACATTTCTCCAAAGAAGACATACAGGTAGCCAAGAAGCACATGAAAAGATGCTCAACATCACTAATTATTAGAGAAATGCAAATCAAAACTACAATGAGGTATCACCTCACACCTGTTAGAATGGGCATCATCAGAAAATCTACAAACAACAAATGTCGGAAAGCGTGTGGAGAAAAGGGAACACTCTTGCACTGTTGGTGGGAATGTAAATTGATACAGCCACTATGGAGAACAGTATGGAGGTTCCTTAAAGATCTAAAAATAGAATTACCATATGACCCAGCAATTCCACTACTGGGCACATACCAAGAGGATACCATAATTCAAGATGACACATGCACCCCAATGCTCATCACAGCACGATTTACAATAGCCAGGACATGGAAACCACCTAAATGCCCATCAACAGACCATTGGATAAAGAAGATGTGGTACATATACACAATGGATTATTACTCAGTCATAAAAAGGAATGAAATTGAGTCATTTGTAGAGACGTGGATGGATCTAGAGATTGTCCTACTGAGTGAAGTTAAGTCAGAAAGAGAAAAACAAATATTGTATATTAATGCATATGTATGGAACCTAGGAAAATGGTACAGATGAACCAGTTTGCAGGGCAGAAAGTGAGACACGGATGTAGAGAACAAACGTATGGACACCAAGGGGGGAAAGCGGCAGGGGGTGGGGGTGGGGGTGTGATGAATTGGGCAATTGGGATTGATATGTATATACTGATGTACATAACATGGATGACTAATAAGAACCTGCTGTATAAAAAAATAAATTAAATAAAATTCAAAAATTCAAAAATATAAAAATGAAAAAATAAACACACACACAAAAATGTATTACTGAGGTCAATTGATATACAGTAAATTGCACATATTTAAAGTGTACAATTTGATGTTTTAACATGTGTATACCTTTCACTACAGCCAAGATGCAGAACAAAGGCATAACCCCAATATTTTCTTCTTTGTACCCCTCTGTGAACCCTCCTTTTGTCCTCCTTACCCCCTCCCACTGCCAGACAACCAGTGACCCAATTTCTGTCACTATACTAGTTTCCATTTTCTATAATTTTATGTAAATTATCTCATACATTATATGCTCTTTTTTTTGCCTGGCTTATTTTGCTCAGCATAATTATTTTAATTGTTCTTATGCCTCATGTATCAATAGTTCATCCCCTTTTATTGCTAAATAGTATTCTATTATATTAGTATATCACCACTTATTTATTTATTACCTATTGATGGACCTTTGTGTTGTTTCTATTTTTAGCTATTACAAATAAAGCTTCTATGAATCAAAAAAAAAAAGGAATAGAGATATTAAATGGCCATAGCACAGTCATCAACTTGAGTAAATATCATATTTTTTCCTCTTTATTTTTTTTAAATTGAAGTATAGTTGATGTACAATGCTGTGCCAATCTCTGCTGTACAGCAAAGTGACTCAGTTATACACATATAGACATTCTTTTTCAATATTTTGTTCCATTATGGTTTATTGCAGGATATTGAATATAGTTCCCTGTGTTATACATTAGGACCTTGTTGTTTATCCGTTCTAAATGTAACAGTTTGCAACTACCAACCCCAAACTCCCAGTCCATCCCTCTCCCTCCCCTCTCCCCCTTGGCAACCACAAGTATGATCTCTATGTCTGTGAGTCTATTTCTGTTTTGTAGATAGGTTCATTTGTGCCGTATTTTAGATTCATCATATAAGTGACATCATACGATATTTGTCTTTCTCTTTCTGCCTTACTTCACTTAGTATGATAATCTCTAGTTGCATCCATGTTGCTGCAAATGGCATTATTTCGTTCTTTTATATGGTTGAGTATATATCGTACATATGTACAGTGGAATACTACTCAGCCATAAAAATGTCTCCCAAATTATTTTAGGCATGGGACATTAATATAGAGTTCTAATCTGGTTACAGAGAAAGAAGGTAGTCACCCAACAGCATTCTATGGTGTGATGCAGTGCAGTGTGATGTGGTGTAGTGTGGTGTTATGTTAATGTCGGTCTCCTGTTCCCCGTCACCCACCTCTCTACTAGGGTCTTCAGGTTTTCTCCTCTTAGCTTTTAAACTTTGCATCATCCTCACAGGGCCACCTTGCTTCACAGAATACTTGCCCTTGTAGTAAAGACCATCAGGCATCATGCCACACAGAATCTCTTCTGGCCTGCACCCACTGACAAGCCAGATGTCACAACTTCCCAGGAACTATTACCTGATAATAGTTTTGAAGTATTCTTCCTCCTTTCAATGAATAAGAACCCTAGAAAACCATAGAGTCACCCAAAGGAATGAAGAAGTGAATATTTTCAAGCAGAATAGGGTATTCAACAATCTTTGAATTACACCCAGTACATTCATGATATCCTCTTAAATATCAACCAATAACCAGGGAGCATAGCAACTATTTTTATGGCTTGTTTCTGGCTCCAATCCTGTAAGGTCAATTGGCACAGTGGCCCGTTGCTCGAACTTGCAACAGAAGTTCACTCTTCCAGTCAGTTTTGGGCAAAGACAATGAGATTTCCCTGAAATTACATGAACTAGACTAAATTGTATATAAACTGAACTAAATGAAGTGTAAGACTATCCCACCAAGTAACAATGTCTGGTAGAAGTTAAAAGTCGTTGTATTATTCTCCAGTTTAACAAAGAGGTCAGTCTGTACCTCCCTGTCTCTACACAGTATGGTTAGAAATCTGAAACTCAAAAACTCTTCTACAACAGAATTCATAACCCCCTGAGCTGAATCTACACTCACAACCTGAAGAGCTATTTTGAAGAGTATCTTGAACCTCTCAGTTGTGTTTTTCAGTAAATGTACACCCCCATTGCATTCTATGCTATGTATTCATGTGGAGTCCTTCCACCTCAGTTTCTGCCTGGTCAAGAGAGAGAGAAAAGGACTCTGTGCTCATCAAGATCCCTCTTCTTTTCCTGCTAGACACATAGCTTGATCTCATTTCCCAGTCTCTCCAGTGACTGAGTTGTGCTCTATGGAACGTGGACAGATGTGATGTATATAAATTCCAAGCCTGGCCCATAAAAACCTCTGTACTTCTCACTACACTCCCTCCTCACCCCACCTGCTGGCTGGATATGAGTGTCCAGTAGAAGACTCCAAGACCCCAGGAGACGGAAGAGTCACATACTGCAAGGATTCTGGGTTGAGCCACTCAGGAGAGCTGCCTGACCAGAATACCGGCAATGGACTATTTCATAAAACAGAACTAAAATTTCATAGTGTTAGGTCACTGAGCTGTGGAATTGTTTGTTACCGCAGTTAGCCTATCTTGACTAATACATCATTTCACTTAAGCTACCATCTTTATACCTAAAAAGACTGCAGTTTGCACAAAATTCTAAAAATCAGAGAACACATAGTTATGAAATATCATTTTGCTATAATATATCTGAAGTGGGATGGATAGAAGATGAAGAATTTTCTGGTCCTATGTAATCTGGTCAGTTGTGTTGACTAGAGATCATATTTTAATGGGATCACCAGTGAGGGAGCGTTTCAAGTCCAGGCTGATTCAGGAAAGGTTTTGTCAGGAAACCTCTGGCAGTGTTATTGGGGTTGTACAAACTGGAGAAATCTGTCCATGATGCATCCAGGGCCATAGTCAGGAAGACGACAGTGTGGGTCAAGTCTGATGGCCCATTAAAATCAGCACGGAGAGGTGAATAGGAAAGCTAGGTAATCCTAGTCGGGAATATCAAGAGCAGAGAGGGCTTGCTGCCAGGGGCAAGTTGAGATAAATGGTTCAAGGCTGAGGCTATGAGAGGCACATATATGCTGGAGATTTATGGTGCTGGTTTTGTCTGGGGCCAGAGAACCTTCAAGGCAGAAGGTTCTGCTTCAAGGCAGAATAGTTCACGAGCCAATCAAGAAATAATCCTATTTAAGTTTCAATCAATCATTCTATGAGACTTATTTTCAATATACTTTTTAAAAATATCTTTCAGGGCTTCCCTGGTGGCGCAGTGGTTGAGAGTCTGCCAGCCGATGCAGGGGACGCGGTTCGTGCCCCGGTCCGGGAAGATCCCACATGCCGCGGAGCGGCTGGGCCCGTGAGCCATGGCCGCTGAGCCTGTGCGTCCGGAGCCTGTGCTCCGCAACGGAAGAGGCCACAACAGTGAGAGGCCTGCATACCACACACACAAAAATCTTTCAAAGCATAATAGATTAATAGAGAATTAGTTCCATCTTTCAGCCAGAGAAATACATTGTCCCTTGAATAATATGTCACATATAAAAAATGTATTTGAGAGAAAATATTGTAAGAATTCTAGAATGTATACTCCAAAGTACATTGGCAGAAAAGAGTTAGGAGCTCTGGTTTTGAATACTAATTTGACTACTGGGGTATAACCTTGGGCAAATCACTCATCTTTGTTTTAGTTTCCTCACCTGTAAAACAAGGGAATTACATCTGAGGACAACTGAAAGTCATTTTCAACTCTAAAATTCTTGGAGTCTAAGTTATTACCTTTCATAAGTGTGTGTGTGTGTTTGTGTGGTGAGATAGAGGAGAAGGAAAATGTGTCTGCCTTGATATGGAAGACTGGAGTCTGACTATAAATTCTGGTTGACTCTGGGCATAGGTTGTCATTCATTAGAGAGTTCCCTGACCACAGTGGTCCAAACAGCCTAGCCTCACTGCATAAAGGGGACTCATATAAGAGCTCTCTCTGAAAATTTCTCCTGAAGCACGTGTATGGCAGAGAAAAAGCTTTTGAGGTAAACAGAAAGGGCTGCCAATACCCTTCCCTCCTCAGCTCTTTGAATCTTTGACAAGGGATTTAACTTCCTTGAGCCCTAGTGCTCTCATCTATAAAATGGGGGAATAATCAAGGTTTCCCATAGTTTGAGACCAGCACAAATCAGTTCCATTTTTTGAGTCTCCTGGTTCATTAAACAAATGAAAAAAATGAAACAAATGAAAACCAGCTTCTCAATAATCGGAACATATTTTAACTGTTTACATTCAATAAAATAATATTTTAACTACATACAGACGTGGGGTAACATCATTTGGCGACACTAAGGCCCTTTGTGAAAGTGAGGGCCAGATAAAACAGCCCTCCCCTCCTTATCCCCACCCTGACCCCGCCACATAGTTTCCTTATGAAAAAGGATTCAATGAAAAAATGTTTGTAAAGTGCCTGGCATCACATAGACAGTAGGCACACAATAAATGGGAGCTATTATACTAAGGATGACATGTGGACGAATCTGAAGTTCAGCAAGGCCTTGCAAACACTTCCGTGTCACCCTGCGGAGTGCAGTGTAGACTGAGAGTTTGCCTGGTACAGCCCTGTCCTTGGATTTACACCCTTGTCTCCAGCTAATCCTCTTAGCAGCCATAAATATCCTTAAATGCAGCCCCTCCAACCTGGACCTCCATCTCCCTGGCTGTGGTGCCAGACAGAGCCAGGAGGGCCGCTTGAGTCTTTATGAAAGTAGGCAGCCGATCCCTCCTGCTCTTTGGCATTTATTTACTGTGGATTATTTACTGTGGAAATATGAGGTGGATGGTTAAGGAAGGAGAGAACAAACAAACTTACCTTCCTCACTTGCCTTAACGTGTTTGAGTTCCCACTAGTACATTCTGAAATGTCTATAATTTACTTTTCAGTTTTGCAATGTTTATGGCTTTTATGTCATTTGAAGGTTATTTATAACAATTATGTAAGGAAGCAAAATGCCATAAACTGAAGTAATTTACTGTAAAATATCTGAAATGCTAAAATATCAAACGGTGCATTACAATAGTGTTAGTGCTGCTCTTGGAAAAAGGAAAAGGGGAAAAATCAGCTAAAAATATAGCCTCTACTCCATCAGTCAGTCTCTTACATTCGTCTTGCAGAGATTTATAAACTCAGGAGCAACTGACAAATATTAATTTAACTGCTTTGAGGGAGGGGTTGGGAATAGAGAGAACAGGAGATGCCTTGTTACAGCACTCATGAACTTAGATGGATTATTTTGTAGCGAAAGGATGCAAAGGCAGCCAGACACAGTGGATATCAAGTCAGCCATGACTTCTGCTCCTTCTACTAAATCCTGATGTCTTGAATTCAGATGACATATTAGAGCTGGTAAGGGCAGGAGGGAGAGAATTAAGGAGTGATGAGTCTGAGTCTGGCTTGTTAGTTTCAGGAAGCCAAGAAAGTAACTTGAGCTGTCAGGTCAGTGAGAGATGAAAGTCTGTTAGGTGTCCACCCCAAGACAGGCAAGAGCCTCCCCAACCAGGGACAGGACTTTGGTCTTTTGTAAGACCATGGCTTGATAAACAACTTTTTCTCTCCTCCATCCTTTTATTTATTGATTCAGCAAATATTGAAAACCTACTATGAATCAGGTGTTGGAAATGCAATGGTGAGCAGGAGAGCTGCAGCCCTCAGGAAATTTAAAATCTGAATAGTCCATATTTAGAACTATGGAGGTATGTTTACTATAAAGCTGGTAATCCAACAGATTCCATTCTGAGCTGAGAACAAGTTAGCTCATTGAAGCAGACAATGAGAATATGACCGTGCTGTGGGAATATGAAGAAAGCTTCTGCTAGACCAGTGCAGGGTGGCCTGCTTTCTGAGGTTGCTGCTGGGACTTAGAGCTGGTGAGGAGGGATCACTTCACAGACAGCTGCCCCCTGCCTTTGCTTCAGCTATGAAAAGGAAATAGAATTTCTGCTACGTCTATTTATGCAGTGCTCTGCTGAACGGAAAACTGCCTTGTGGTCATTTATCAACCTGGACTAGCCACAAAGAGACTAATGAATTTCAGGTCCATTATCTCCCTGTGAACCAGGGCACAAGGACCCTAGGGACCACTTTTCTCAGTCGTAAACCCCTTGCTGAAGCTCTGGAGTGGTGGAGATATAGAGATTTTCATAGTTACTAAAATAAGAGGGTAATAAAGAGATGGGCAGCTTGGTATTAGACAGAGGCTGTTTAGACTCCTCTCTACTAGGTGTGATTTAGTGGATGATGAGAAAGGCAGCTTCTGCCCCCAAAACTTCCCCTCCCCTGGTGCACAAAAAAATCCTTCAAGTTCATAGTACCTACAAATCCTCATTATCTCTGGAGGTTAACCTTAGCTCCTCCCTATTGGGACTCTTTGTTTGTTTTTTAAAATAAATCTATTTTCTGAAATATGTATCCAAAAAAGTGAAAACATGGCAAGCGTACAGCTTGATGAATTATCACAAAGCTAATGACCCATTTAAGCACCACCCACATCAAGAAGTAGAACATTCTCAGCACCCCAGAAACCCCTTTATGCTCCCTCCTAATCATTACCCTGCCTCCTTCCCAGACATCAGCACTGTTATAATATCAATGCAGTACATCTCCCTTTGTTTGCCTTCACTGACTGTTTCAACATTATGTCTGAAAATGTATCCTTGCTGTTGCTTACAATAGTAGCTCATTCATTTTCATTGCTGTATACTATTCCATTGTAAGTTCATACCACAGTTTATCCATTCTACTGTTAATGGACTTTAGGATTATTTCCAGTTTGTAGTTATGAGTGCTGTTATAAATATTCTTCTACAAAAATATCTTTTGGTGAACATGTATACACATTTCTGATGGGTAGAAGTGGGATTGCTTAATCATAAGGTATGTGTATGTTCATCTTCATTACATACCTGCCAAACAGTATGCTTTCCAAAGTGAATTGTTCCTACTTACATTTTCCCCAACAATGGATGAGAGTTCTGGCTGTTTCACGTCCTCATCAAAACTTGATATTATCAATCTTTTACATTTTAATCATTATGGTGAATGTGTATTGGTATTTCCTTGTGTTTATCGTTGTTGATTTTATATATCAATTCTATTGAGATATAACTTGCATGAACTATGTACATATTTAAAATATATAATTTGATGAATTTTGACAAATGTGTACTTCTGAATAACTATCACCCCAATGAAGATATAAAACATTTCACCACCGTAGAAAGTTACATCCATTTGCAGTCAATCCTTTCTCCCTGCCACCCCAAGACAACCAGTGATCTATCTCCATCGCCACAGGTTAGTTTCGCTATTTTAGAACTTCATATAAATGGGATCCTCATAGTATATATGCTCTTGTGTCTGGCTTATTTGACTCAGCATCACATTTTTGAGATTCATCCACGTTTTCACTATATATTGTATATCAGTAGTTTGCTCTTTTTTATGGCAGGGGAGTAATCCACTGTCTATAGTTCACAATTTGTTTATCCATTCACCTTTTGACAGGTTGCTTCTCATTTGGAGCTACTGTGAATTAGGCTGCTATAAACATTTGTGTTCAAGTCTTTTTGTAAACATATATTTTCATTTCTCTTAGATAAATACCAAGAATGGAATTTCTGGGTTATAGATGAGGTGTATATTTAACGTTATAAAAACCTCAAAACTATTTCCCAAAGTGCTTGTGCCATTCTTCACTTTACCATCAATATTTGGTATTAAAATCTTAGACATCCTAGCCAATAAGAGCTATCCCCTTATCTTTTAACTTTTCATTTTCCTGATGCCTAATTAGGAAATAATAATATTTTTAATAATATTTATTGTCCATTTAGGTATCTTGTTTCATGAAATGCCTATGTTATTTCCCATTTTTGAATTTTGGGTTGTCTATCTTTTTACTTGTTGAATTTTAGGACTTATTTATGCATCTTTGATACTTGTCCTTTGTTGGTTATATGTTACAAATATTTTCTATAGGATTTCTTTCACAAGATAAATTCCATTGGACTTACTGAGTCACGTCCATGTAAGTTAATGTTTAAAATCAATTCTGTTTTTAGTGGAGGAATTGGACTGTAGAATTTATTGAGCTGTGAAGAAGGTAAGAGAAGGGAACAGCAGGCCAGAGCGATAGGTTTTGGGTGGGGAAAAGGAGCAAACATGATGTTGCAGTGGATAAAGCTTTGGGAGCTGGCATGACAAAATGCTTCAACTCATACACAACTGGTGGTGGTTGCCCATGCTGAGCAAGATTATGGTTGAATCTGAATTTAATGGGAATTAGTGTTACGACTAATAATGAAATCACCATTGGCCTTGTAGTGGTGAAGTGTGTGTCACTTGCCAAATCTAGTACAGAACTTAGAATTTCAGAACTCTAAGAAACCTGGGAATTGTCTATCCCTCTCAGTTTTCAAATGACAAATTTAAAATCCAGAGCAAAGTTAGTTGCCCAATGTCACAACATTGGCCTATATGCTAAAGACTTATGTAGCCTACTCTGGGTCTGAAAAATGGGAAAATACATGGACTTAGCATCTTGATCGACAATTTATGGTGTTTATCAAAGATATGTGATATGCAGTTCTGTACTCAAGGAGCTTGCAGTTGAACCAGGGGGTGATACACCCCACATAAGCCTTGGGAACAAAAGAAGGGGCTCTAAGGTCAAGTGGAAGTACAGAGTTTAGATTTGGAACAGAGAGCTCTGACAGTGACTGGCTTTGATGGCCCTGGGAAAGTCGTGGTAGGGCTTTCCCACCAGGGTCTCTGCCTATAAAAGGGTCTTCAGAGTCAACCATATTACTTCTTTCCAGAGATCAAACTGTATTTACCTGTTGGTTAGCTAAGCTCTTGAAGGCCTGCCCTGGATGTGGGTTTGCAGGCACTTCAACAGAAGTGGTTGCTCGATAAACACTGACCCATTGATGGATGGATTGAGCTTGTTGAGAACAGTGGCTGGGAAAAGAAAGTGAACCAGGGTTCAAGTCTATTCTCAAGGGCTGTTAGTCTAGGAGATTCTATCCCAGAACATGCAGGAGTCAAGGTTCTGCTGAGACATGTCATTTTAAAGGGGCATCAGTGCCACATCTCAGCACTCAATGCATATGCCCTGCAAAGCTAGCAGGTTTGCAAGAAAAGCAAATACTGCTTCTGAAGAATAAGCAATAAAAATGGATAGTTATACACCAGCTTGTTTTTATTAATGATCGTAATAATAGGTGCTGCTTATGGAGCAAACTCTGTTCAAGGCAGAATTTTAGACACTTTCCAGTAACAAAGCACCTTCACAAGTTTTACTCATCTCATCCCACAGGCACCCTATGACTTAGGCAGAATAAATAATATTTTCCTATAACAGATAAGTAAACAGAGGCACTGGTTTTCTTGTATAAAATGTATGGAGTTTGGAGGCAGACAGGCCTATGTTTAAATGTTAATAAGTTCTTAGGTTTTTCATAGTTGATTTCATTTAATATTCACAGTTGACCTGAGAAATAGGTATTGTTATTTTCAGATCACAGATAAGGAATTTGAGGCACAAAAAACGTAAGGATCTACAAGAGGAAATGTATGGCAAGGCTTAAACTAAACCAGGCCCATAACTCTCAGGGAGCCTGCCCTCATGATCTGATGTGTTATCATCCTCCTTTTGATATCTTTCATCCATATTTTTTTCAGTGCATATACTTTCTACACTTGTGATCCAATTGTGTGCACAGTTTCATAAAGAAGGGAATGGTATGGGCTGGGCCTGTGGACACTCATCATGGATGCTCAGCCCAATCAAAGAATAGGAAGATGTTCCTGAGTGTAGAGGAGAGAATAGTTATGTCAGCTCTACTGTGGACTAGCCCTGCTCGTCACCTTATCCCTCTGAGATTCCCTTCCCTAATATATGACATAAAAGTGTTTCATTTTCTAAAGGGCTTAGAGTTGAGAAAATTAAGGAGAAACCATACCTATTGTGTGTTAGCCACTGCTGGGTACAAAGATGGCCAAAGCACCATCTCTGCCCTGGAGGAAAGAGAGCTCTTCACTGTAGCCTGCCAAGGCCAACGTCTTGCCAACGTCTGCCCCGCCACAAGTGCTCACTCCTGTGCATCCCTCATAGACCATGCTTCACTTTCCCCTTTGCTTCCCTCTTCTTCCTACTCTCAGCACATCCTATCAGTCTGTCTCCCATCCTCTTACAGCCTTGCATCTGTTGTACCCACCTGATATATTAATTGGTACTAAGGTGTTCCTGACCAATGGTTACATGTGAGGTTGCAGTGGTGGCTACGTGGGGCTGATGAGTCAGGTAGGAAGAGGTTTGCATCTCAGCCTCATCACATCCTGTGACTTTCAGCAAGGTATGTGGCCTTGCTAAGTTGCAGTTTCTTCATCCATTATCACAGGGATCATCACTTCTAAGTCTCAGTGCATTAAGCACTCTGTAGATGCTCTCTGGCCACAGACAGGATTATTATTGTTCTTGCACAACATAACATTTGCAAAGATGGGTCTAAGGAGCTGACTCAGCCTCCAGAGCCAGACAGGGCACCTGCACCACTGACAAATTTTAAGATAATGAGCTGGCTATGGGGCAGCCTCTTGAGAAAGCCATGTAGGGTGGTGATTCTCATTCTTAAACGTGGAAACAGATATTCCATTAAGAATTTCAGTCCTTGGATTGTTAAGACTTAGTATCTTGGTGGGAGGCAAAGGCGCCCCAGGAAGTGAAACCAGTAAAGCCTTATTAAGTCTCTCCTGGATCGGTGTTGATGAGAAGGCAAAGAAAGCAAAGGATGGGCTTGGAGGCTGAAGGACTCAGTTCAACCCATCTGTCCAGTTGAAGGACTTAAAAGTGAGAATCACCTCAGGGAGACCACATCTCAGCTCTGACACTTGTAAGATGCATGGCCGTGTCTCTGGGGGAAAATTACATCACATACCCCAGACTGGGTATTTGTCTGTAAAACGGGTAAGTCACACCAACCCACCTGGCTGTTGTAGGGTATTAAATGGGAAAAGATATAAAAACTCTTTTGTGTCTCCTCCAACGTGCAGACCCCCACTGTCCCTGGAGGGAGAGGAGGAAGCAGGAAATTAGAATTATGACCCTAACTTGGAAGACACAGAGCCCTGAGCCCTGGCCACCTGGCTCTTGCTCTAGGAGGATTCTCAGCCTTCTCGAGGCAGACCCGTGCCTGGAAGGTACCTGGTCCTATAAAGAAAGGTCTTCTCCCAGCGCCACTGCCTGAACTCTGTTTCCAGAGTCATGACTGTCATGAGCCTGTGTTTTAGGGGGCACCTCTTCTGAGAGCATTGCCTCCCAATATCAGGAAGCAGCTGGCACCAAGGAAAGCACAGTCTCAGGAGACTGGGGTTCCAAGCCCCAGCTCTACCACCAGGGAACGTTGTCACAGAGGGTGAGGACCCCCTTGCCTTCTCTGAGGCTCAGTTTCTCCACCTGTCAAATGAGGGGTTGAGTAGATGATGTCTCAGGGTCCTTCTAGCTTGAAAACTCTCTGACCCCTCAAAGGCCAAACAAAAAGAAACGAAACCCCGGGGACAGATAAATTCCTCAAAATGAAAAACCATAACTCAGTTATTAGACACAGACATTGGAGGGAAGGCAGGAACACTGACACAGCTCTCACTTGCAAAGGCAATCTCTCCATCAATTCCCCTCTCCGTCTCCAGCCCTTGTTCCACTGCTAAAGCTCACCACACTCAGGAGAAGCATCAGTGTTCCCGGCATCCACATGGAGACAGGCTCTGAGGGGGTCCCAGGTACAAGAGGTACCTGTTTGTTGCATTGCTGAGCCTCGAAGCTCCACCCTCCCTGACAATTCTAGGAAGCTTTGAACCCTCCCCTCCCCAACTGATGGCCCAGATGGCCTTCAAATGGCCTCTAGATACTTGATTCATCTCTGAGATGCATGAGGGAGTCTTGGAATGCCTTTGGAGAAGGCTTGGTTAGCAATCAGTCCCATCACTTCCTTGTTGCATGACTTTGAAGAATGCTTAATCTTTTCTGGAACCTCAGTTTCCTCAACACCAAAATGGGGCTTACAGCTCTGCCTACCTCAAAGACATTGCTTTGCATGTGCAATTAAAAAAAAAATACGCTTGAAAGTCTTAAGTTAGGGCTAAAGCACCAGGAAAGTGTCAGGTCTCATCATTACTGATATCATGTCAGTATTTCAGGCTTTGGCCAGCCTTCCCATCACCCTTTTTCTTTTGATGTTGCCACCTAGATGTTGGCACTGATTCTGGTTGCTATGAGAGCATCCGGTGCTTGGCAGCAGCAGAGAAAGAACTGGGGATGCCTGTACCGTGGGCTACCTGCGGGAGGAAGCTGAGCTCGGTACCCCTGGGAGGAACCACACAGGTAGTCCATTCCTGTCCCAGGGCCACTCAGCACAGGTGTCAGAGTGGCTGTACCTGGTCATCTGGGTCCCTCCTCCTGTACTGCCCAGCAGGAGGAAACTGTCACTTGTCAGGACAGGCCAGGAAACCTGGCAGAAAAAGGTACAGCCTTCCCTGGAGATGTCGCTGCTTCCCACCTTTACTCTCGCTAGGGTACAAGTGGCCCCCACCCCTCCATGTGCAGGAGCTGGCTAATTCCCTAGGAATAGGGTTTATTAGAAAACAGGAGTATCTTTGCTCTTCCAACTTCATGCACTCCACCCAAGTCACACAAAAGGACAATCAGCCCAACTGTGGAAGCACCTCTGATTACTCTGGAAGCTCACAAAAGCCAGGCAGTCATGGTCAATGTCCCATGGCACAGCCCATGCTGTGCCCTCAGGTCAACTGAGCCAGTGTCTCCTCAGAGCCTGCTCAGTGTTGGACATGGTGGTGGGCTCTGGGCAGGGGAATCAGGGACTACAGCCCTGAACAAGGGTCTTGGAGGAACCATCAGGACCTGTGAAGTTGGCGCTGCTTGTCACTGTCAGGCAGTCAAATAGTTTTCCATCTGAGAGAGTTCATTGCAGACACGGTGTTCAAGACCGCCCCTAGATAAACTGAGTGCATTCGAAGTCATTAAGAAAAATGACCTTTTCATCCCACTTGTAGTTGAGAGGGCAGGTTCACACAGCAGCCTGGCTAACTCTCGCCATCTCTTCCCAAGGGCTGCATGTTCATCATGCTGGGACCCCTGGCCCAGCTGCCTTTGAGGACGTTCAAGGCCTGGGTAGCCAGTAATGAGCCACAGCTCTGAGACCTGACTGAGTATTACTGTGAGACTCTAATGTTGCTGTTTCCCCTTCCTGAGGGTCCTGTGTGGCCCATCCTCTTCCTCCACCCCTTAAATAGTTCTGCTGCTGAAGGACCACTGCTGTACCTTTCAGCATAGCCACTGCTGCTATACTGGGCATCAGACACAGGCTCACACAGCCGACAGTGCTTTCTCGTATTTCTTTAGCGAATGCATCATCTCCTTTTGCCTCGTGGGCATTGCAAATCTTCCCTCCTGAAAGCTGATTGATGCAGGATTGGGGAGGTGGGTAGGTTTGGTTTAGGGTCCCTGACCTCAGGATGCAGGTTGGAGGAGCCCTGTACCCAGGCAGCAGGGCAGTGTGAGGGCACAGGTGTTTGGCTAAGAGGCTGCCCATCCAGGGCACCAAAGGTTGTGTTACCAAGGTGATGACGGCCATTGGTCAATCTCCCAGGAACATCTCTCTCCCTCTGTCTTTCTCACCACTCTTTTGTCACCTGCTCTCACAGTCTTCCAAACACAGGGACTCTCTCTCTGTAACTCCTGGTCATGTGCTCACTGTATGTTTGGTGCAGGGAAAGCCACTTTCCTGTCCCTACTGATAAAATAAAGACTTTGAACTAGAGATTCTCAGAAGGACTTTTTGCCCTGACAGTTAATGATTCCATGACTTTGCTCTTTCTTTCTTTATCTTTCTTTCTTCCTTCCTTCCTTTCTTTCTTTCTTTCTTTCTTTCTTTCTTTCTTTCTTTCTTTCTTTCTTTCTTTCTTTCTTTCTTTCTTTCCTTCCTTCTTTCTTTCTTACTTTCTTTATTCCTTCCTTTCTTTCTTTCTTCCTTCCTTCCTTCTTTCCATCCTTTCTCTTTCTTTCTTTCCTTTTTTCTTTCTTTCTTTCTTCCTTCCTTCCTCCTTTCTTTCTTTCTTTCTTTCTTTCTTTCTTTCTTTCTTTCTTTCTTTCTTTCTTTCTTTCTTTCTTTTCTTTCTTTCATGATGGAAGCTCAAATTTCTTCCTTTTCTTGCAAAAAAGTGGTTCTGCTGGTCAAGGCTTCTCAAAAAACAGATAACTTTTCCTTCCACTGACTGTGTGACAGGATGACAGCTCTTCCTGGGAGGACTCCAGGCCCAGGAGCCTGTGCACCCACTGATCTGTGCTTGACTCCTGGTAGACAGCTGTCTTTATTTTGAGTTACTGGGTCACCTGTCTTGCAATTGTTTTCCCACAGTGTGCTGGGAAGTCTCTGCTGTGTCAGGAAGTGTCTCTTGTTTGAGTTGTTCTGCAAGAACAAAGCCAAGGAACAGGGTTATATGGCTTCACCATACAACAGCAACTGTGTTCACCAGCTAATTGGGGTCCATCTCAGCAAGGAGCCTGGCCTGAGAGAAGCTGTTAATGAAGAAAGAGGAAGCACATCTCCCCACATAACCCTGGGGGATGCCACACAGACAGAAGCCAGGACACTGAATGGAGAAGCCAGGACACTGAATGGGCACAGTTGGAGGCAGTAGCTGGAAAAATCACCTATGCCCTCCTGTCTCCCAGGGATCCTGGTGACGTGGGTGTCTCTAATAGTCTAACAAACTGTTATTACACTAGCACCAGAAAAAGTAAACCTGTTAAAAGAAGGGGAAAGGGGTGGGGTGACAAATAACCTAAACCCAGTGGCTAATGTAGGTAGAGGAATGACAATCTATGTGTCTAGAAGCTTCCTTTCAGGCAAAGCAAAAAGAGAAATAGGGTGGATTTGCCCGTTTTATCTGATAGAAGGAAAAATAGCATCTCCAAGAGAAGCAAAAGCCACCTCTTCCCCACAACAGGTGCCAAGGACTAACTGTGATGTCCTTGTGGTTTCTTTGCAAGGAGCGGCCAGTGGACAGTGACCTCCACTAAGATTGTGGGTGATGGGAAGGGGAGATTAAAAACTGGGGAGCAGGTGTTGGAGCTACCCTGCAACCTGGGGCAGCAGATAGATGTCCTGTCCTTACCCCTTCCCTTCCCTCTCTTGCCTCCCTCTGCAGTCTCTGCTTTCTGGTTTCTCAAAACTGAGTAGAGGGGAGAGGGCTGGGCATGGAACAAAGCCAGGTGGGTAGTGCAGACGCTGACCCGAAACAGCTGGGAGAATTAAGGGAAGCTTGGAGGGAAGTAGACTAGATTTCTATTTCTTGTTTGTACTGTTAAAATGTTCCTTTAATGTGAAAGCCTTTCTGTTAAATGAAGGGGGAAAGGACCTTGACGACAAGTAGCAGCCGTAAAACAAAGGGAACAAAAGGAGGAAACCGCTGAGGTGGGTTTTGTTGCTATATATATATATATGGAGACATAGAGCCGGGCTGATGGATGGAGCCAGCCTCACTCCTAGCAAAGAACCAACTGGAAGCAGGGAAAAGGAGCCAGTGAGTAGAGGGAGGAAAGAGCCTTGTCTCCAGAACATCACAGGGAGTTAAGTTGAGTTTCAGAAAATAAAATAGCCAGGTAAGCTGTGCCTTACAGCACAGAGAAAGAAAAGCTAAGAACAGGACAAAGCTGGAGAGGAATTTTGGCCCCTCCCAATCAATTTGCAATTACAAATTCCCCACAATCAGCTCTGACTGCAGGCACAGAGATGACCCAAAGTCTAGAAGGTCTCAAGCCATTGGATGGAAAATACTTGTAGTAAATGGATCTCAGAACAGACTTCCGTGTTCAATCTAGCTCCCAAGATACACACACACACACACACACACACACACACACACACACACACACACA
>NW_020838018.1:6713795-6777973 GCF_003676395.1 Aethalodelphis obliquidens
ACACACACACACACACACACACACACACACACACACACACACACACACAAACACACCCCTTCAAAAAGGAGCAAATAAATTACAATAGAAGAAACACATAGAAGTATAACCGTCTTGCTGTAGGTACAGAGGAGCAAAAATTTTGTGTGGGACCAATAAAATAAAGCCACTCTCCTGCAGGAGTGGTACCCGTGATTGCATCCGAGGTGACCTATAGCCACAGAGGTCTATAAATCCAGTGTTTATAGTCTTTCCACATTCATGCTACAGGTAATTAAATTGTGGGTGCATGTCGCCTAAACTCCAGGGGCTTCCCTGTAAAGTCCCCAGGCCATCAGATGGAGGGCAGAAAGATTCCATCGGGATCCCAGGGCCCAGACTGGAGAGCCCACCCCTTCCGCCACCCTTGGGCCCGCTAAGCGCCTCTATGCCTGTTCATCCCCCAAGTTCATGGCCTTGCTCTGCAGAGGACACCAGAAAAGTGGGACAAAAGCTGCCTACTTGTGCTAATGCTTCTAGAAGCTGGGGGTTGGATTGGAAGTGGACCCTCACATTTCAATTCTTCTGTCTTCTGCTGTCTCTTTTTTTCTTCAGAAAAAAATTTTAAGCGTGTGATGCACAAACCACTTCCTGTGGTCTGACCTCAGTCTCGTTCGGAGGTGAAGTCCCATCAATCCCTTCCGCGGATATCTCTCGCCATGCTGAACACCACCCAAGACTTCAAAGGTGCTCCTCCCCCCTGGAATGCCCTCTTCGCCTCCCTTCCCCTTCCTCTGAGTAGCCTATGCTCAGCCCTGCGCTCAGGTAGGAGCAGTTGCCCCTTCTACCTTCTGTCCCCTCTCACTGTCCCACTTCTGACATTGATGCTAGTCACGCATCTTCCCCTTAAACTGGAAGGTGCCTGAGTGCCAGGACTGTTGGGTTTATCTCTGCATTTCTGGTGTTTACGGCAGTGCCTGGAATACGGAAAGGGATCGATCAGTGATTGTGAAAAAGGGACAGATGTCAAGAGGTCTGCCTCTCACCATTGGCACGGAAGAAGAGGTGGTCCCAGCACACGGAGATGCTGAAAATAGACTGGCCACCCCAGCCTTCCTCCGGCACTCACAGCTCATCACCACTCTGCCTGGGAACGTTCAAGACATAGGCCAGGGCTCCTTTATTCCTTTGTACTTTACATCAGCCACTATAAGGAGGCTGGGACTGCCAGGTGACCCCCTCCCCATCCCTTGGATAATAATAATCTTCAAACAGTTCTGAAGGCCGAGGGGCACTCCAGCTTCCCTCCCGCCCTCTCCACCCTCTCCACCCTCTCCACCTAGGTCTTCCCTGTCCACTTCCCTGCTTCATAGCACTGACCACCACCTGAGGGCCTGTACATTTTAATTCTAGATTTGTCTCCCCTTGCTTCAATGTTAGCGTCTCGAAGGCAGCACACTTTGTCTTGCTGTTTACCGCCTTATGCTTGTATACGAGAGAAGCCCAGTAAGTGTCAGCAAATGAATAAGTGAAGGCAGCTGGTTCTCAGAGTGGCTGTCGTTGCTGGCAAGGTCAAGCATTCCTTCTAGATTAAACCTGTAGCCCCTTCCCCATGTCCCCTGGAAACCTGAAACTTGGCAGAAATGACTCAAAGCTAATATTTATTTGGGGTGGGAGTGGCATCTAACTATCCTCCTTTCGATTCAACCTCCCCACGCATGCCATCCCCACTGCTCCCCAGACCCCAGGGGCCAATTCTTCAGCTGTCCTACAATGGCACTGTGGACACACAGCCCTCCGTCTGCTCCTCGGGTCTCACTCAAGGCCTGAGCATCTCATCCTCCTCATCTGACATCACGAATCAGGGGAAGGTGCCTAGAGACAGGCCAGTCCTCACACACAGCTTGACCAGAGCTCCTTCTTGCCCCAAAGCTCACCTTCTCCTGGCTGACTTATTTGTAAAGCCTGCTTAGGAAAAAGATGCTAGGCTGAGCAGGAGACCAGAAACTAATGTGCATTAGAGCTAAGATAATTCCATGGCCATTATCTTACTATTTTACCACATTTCGTAGGGGTC
Source organism: Aethalodelphis obliquidens (assembly GCF_003676395.1). Taxonomy (NCBI): domain Eukaryota; kingdom Metazoa; phylum Chordata; class Mammalia; order Artiodactyla; family Delphinidae; genus Aethalodelphis; species Aethalodelphis obliquidens. Next base: position 6,715,852 of record NW_020838018.1, read on the forward strand.
ACAAATTGTACACCTATTTTAAAAATCAGATAAATGAGGCAAATCAGATATCTTGCCCAAGGTCACACAGCTAGTAAAGAGCAGATATTCAAATCTAGATCTCTTTGACTCTAAAGGCCAGTCTTTTTTCTTTTTTTTTACATCTTTATTGGAGTATAATTGCTTTACAATGGTGTGTGAGTTTCTGCTGTATAACAAAATGAATCAACTATACATATACATATATCCCCATATCCCCTCCCGCTTGCATCTACCTCCCTCCCTCCCTATCCCACCTCTCTAGGTGGTCACAAAGCACGGAGCTGATCTCTCTGGGCTATGCGGCTGCTTCCCACTATCTATTTTACATTTGGTAGTGTATATGTCCATGCCACTCTCTCACTTCATCCCAGCTAACCCTTCCCCCACCTCATGTCCTCAAGTCCATTCTCTACATCTGCGTCTTTATTCCCGTCTTGTCCCTAGGTTTTTCATGACCTTTTCTTTCTTTTTTAGATTCCATACATATATGTGTTAACATACGGTATTTGTTTTTCTCTTTCTGACTTACTTCACTCTGTATGACAGTCTCTAGGTCCATACACCTCACTACAAATAACTCAGTTTTGTTCCTTTTTATGGCTAATATTCCATTGTATAAATGTGCCACACCTTCTTTATCCATTCATCTGTCAATGGACACTTAGGTTGCTTCCATGTCCTGGTTATTGTAAATAGAGCTGCAATGAACATTGTGGTACATTACTCTTTTGGAATTATGGATTTCTCAGGGTATATGCCCAGTAGTGGGATTGCTGGGTCATATGGTAGTTCTATTTTTAATTTTTTAAGGAACCTCCATACTGTTCTCCATAGTGGTTCTATCAATTTACATTCCCACTAACAGTGCAAGAGAGTTCCCTTTTCTCCACAGCCTCTTCAGCATTTATTGTTTGTAGCTTTTTTGATGATGGCCATTCTGACAGGTGTGAGGTAATACCTCACTGTAGTTTTGATTTGCATTTCTCTAATGATTAGTGATGTTGAGCATTCTTTCATGTGTTTGTTGGCCATCTGCACATCTTCTTTGGAGAAATGTCTGTTTAGGTCTTCTGCCCATTTTTGGATTGGGTTGTGTGTTTTTTTGATATTGAGCTGCATGAGCTGCTTGTAAATTTTGGAGATTAATCCTTTGTCAGTTGTTTCATTTGCAAATATTTTCTCCCATTCTGAGGGTTGTCTTTTCGTCTTGTTTATGGTTTCCTTTGCTGTGCAAAAGCTTTTAAGTCTCATTAGGTCCCATTTGTTTATTTTTGTTTTTATTTCCATTTCTATAGAAGGTGGGTCAAAAAGGATCTTGCTGTGATTTATGTCATAGAGTATTCTGCGTATGTTTTCCTCTAAGCGTTTTATAGTGTCTGGCCTTACATTTAGGTATTTAATGCATTTTGAGTTTATTTTTGTGTATGGTGTTAGGGAGTGTTCTAATTTCATTCTTTTACATGTAGCTGTCCAGTTTTTCCAGTGTCACTTATTGAAGAGGCTGTCTTTTCTCCATTGTATATTCTTACCTCCTTTATCAAAGATAAGGTGACCATAGGTACATGGGTTTATCTCTGGGCTTTCTATCCTGTTCCATTGATCTATATTTCTGTTTTTGTGCTAGTAACATACTGTCTTGATTACTGTAGCTTTGTAGTATAGTCTGAAGTCCAGGAGCCAGATTCCTCCAGCTCTGTTTTTCTTTCTCAAGATTGTTTTGGCTATTTGGGGTCTTTGTGTTTCCATACAAATTGTGAAATTTTTTGTTCTAATTCTGTGAAAAATGCCAGTGGTAGTTTGATAGGGATTGCATTGAATCTATAGATTGCTTTGGTTAGTAAAGTCATTTTCACAATGTTGATTCCTCCAATCCAAGAACATGGTATATCTCTCCATCTATTTGTATCATCTTTAATTTCTTTCATCAGTGTCTTATAATTTTTTACATACAGGTCTTTTGTCTCCTTAGGTAGGTTTATTCCTAGATATTTTAGTCTTTTTGTTGCAATGGTAAGTGGGAGTGTTTTCTTGGTTTCACTTTCAGATTTTTCATCATTAGTATATAGGAATGCCAGAGATTTCTGTGCATTAATTTTATATCCTGCTACTTTACCAAATTCATTGATTAGCTCTTGTAGTTTTCTGGTAGCATCTTTAGGATTCTCTATGTATACTACCATGTCATCTGCAAACATTGATAGTTTTACTTCTTCTTTTCTGATATGGATTCCTTTTATTTCTTTTTCTTTTCTGATTGCTGTGGCTAAAACGTCCAAAGCTATGTTGAATAATAGTGGTGAGAGTGGGCAACCTTGTCTTGTACCTGATCTTCATGGAAATGGTTTCAGTTTTTCATCACTGAGAATGATGTTGGCTGTGGGTTTGTCATATATGGCCTTTATTATGTTGAGTTATGTTCCCTCTATGCCTACTTTCTGGAGGGTTTTTACCATAAATGGGTGTTGAATTTTGTTGAAAGCTTTTTCTGCATCTATTGAGATGATCATATGGTTTTTCTCCGTCAATTTTTTAATATGGTTTATCACATTGATTGATTTGCGTATATTGAAGAATCCTTGCATTCCTGGGATAAACCCCACTTGATCATGCTGTATGATCCTTTTAAAGTGCTGTTGGATTCTACTTACTAGTATTTTTTTGAGGATTTTTGCATTTATGTTCATCAGTGATATTGGCTTGTAGTTTTATTTTTTTCTGACATCATTGTCTGGTTTTGGTATCAGGGTGATGGTGACCTCATAGAATGAGTTTGGGAGTGTTCCTCTCTCTGCTATATTTTGGAAGAGTTTGAGAAGGATAGGTGGTCTTCTCTAAATGTATGATAGAATTATCCTGTGAAGCCACCTGCTCCTGGGCTTTTGTTTGTAGAAGTTTTTTAATCACAGTCTCAATGTCAGTGCTTGTGATCGGTCTGTTCATATGTTCTATTTCTTCCTGGTACAGTCTCGGAAGGTTGTGCATTTCTAAGAATTTGTCCATTTCTCCAGGTTGTCCATTTTATTGGCATAGAGTTTCTTTTAGTAATCTCTCATGATCCTTTGTATTTCTGAAGTGTCATTTGTCACTTCTCCTTTTTCATTTCTAATTCTGTTGATTTGAATCTTCTCCCTTTTTTTCTTGATAAGTCTGGCTAATGGGTTACCAATTTTGTTTATCTTCTCAGAGAACCAGCTTTTAGGTTTATTGATCTTTGTTATCATTTCCTTCATTTCTTTTTCATTTATTTCTGATCTGATCTTTATGATTTCTTTCCTCTGGGTAACTTTGAGGGTTTTTTGTTCTTCTTTCTCTAATTGCTTTAGGTGTAAGGTTAGGTTGTTTATTTGAGATGTTTCTTGCTTCTTCAGGTAGGACTGTGTTGCTATAAACTTCCCTCTTAGAACTTCTTTTGCTGGATCCCATAGGTTTTTAGTCATCATGATTTCATTGTCACTTGTTTCTAGGTATTTTTTGATTTCCTCTTTGATTTCTTCAGTGATCTCATGGTTATTTAGTAGTGTATTGTTTAGCCCCCATGTGTTTGTGTGTTTTACAGATTGTTTCCTTTTAATTGATATCTAGTCTCATAGCATTGTTGTCAGAAAAGATACTTGATATGATTTCAGTCTTCTTAGATTTACCAAGGCTTGATTTGTGACCCAAGGTATGATGTACCCGAGAGAATGTTCCATGAGCACTTGAGAAGAAAGTGTATTTTGTTGTTTTTGGATGGAATGTCCTATAAATATCAATTAAGCCCATCTTGTTTAATGTATCATTTAAAGCTTTTGTTTCCTTATTTATTTTCATTTTGGATGATCTGTCCATTGGTGAAAGTTGGGTGTTAAAATCCCCTACTATGACTGTGTTACTGTCAATTTCCCCTTTTATGGCTGTTAACATTTGCCATATGTATTGAGGTGTTCCTATGTTGAGTGCATAAATATTTACAATTGTTATATCTTCTTCTTGGATTGATCCCTTGATCATTATGTAGTGTCCTTCTTTGTCTCTTGTAATAGTCTTTATTTATTTTATTTTATTTTATTTTATTTTATTTTATTGCAGTACGCGGGCCTCTCACTGTTGTGGCCTCTTCCATTGCGGAGCACAGGCTCTGGACGTGCTGGCTCAGCAGCCATGGCTCACGGGCCTAGCTGCTCCGCGGCATGTGGGATCTTCCCACACTGGGGTACGAACCTGTGTCCCCTGCATTGGCCAACAGACTCTCAACCACTGTGCCACCAGGGAAGCCCCTAATAGTCTTTATTTTAAAGTCTATTTTGTCTTATATTTGAATTGCTACTCCAGCTTTCTTCTGATTTCCATTTGCATGGAATATCTTTTTCCATCCCCTCACCTTCAGTCTGTATGTGTTCCTAGGTCTGAAGTGGGTCTCTTGTAGACAGCGTATATTTGGGTCTTGTTTCTGTATCCATTTCAGCCAGTCTGTCTTTTGGTTGGAGTATTTAATCCATTTACATTTAAGGTAATTATCCATATGTATGTTCCTATTACCATTTTCTTCATTGTTTTAGGTTTGTTATTGTACGTCTTTTCTTCTCTTGTGTTTCCTGCCTAGAGAAGTTCCTTTAGTGTTTGTTGTAAAGCTAGTTGGTGTTGCTGAATTCTCTTAGCTTTTGCTTGTCTGTAAAGGTTTTAATTTTTCCTTCGAATCTGAATGAGATCCTTGCTGGGTAGAGTAGTCTTGGTTGTAGTTTTTTCCCTTTCATCACTTTATATTTGTCCTGCCACACCCTTCTGGTTTGCAGAGCTTCTGCTGAGAAATCAGCTGTTAACCTTATGGGGATTCCCCTTTATGTTATTTGTTGCTTTTCCCTTGCTGCTTTTAATATGTTTTCTTTGTATTTAAGTTTTGACAGTTTGATTAATATGTGTCTTGGCGTGTTTCTCTTTGGATTTATCCTGTATGGGACTCTTTGTGCTTCTTTGACCTGATTGACTCTTTCCTTTCCCATAGTGGGGGAATTTTCAGCTATAATCTCTTCAAATATTTTCTCACTCCCTTTCTTCTTCTCTTCTTCTTCTGGGACCCCTATAACTCAAATGTTTGTATGTTTAATGTTGTCCCAGAGGTCTCTGAGTCTGCCTTCAATTCTTTTTATTCTTTTTTCTTTATTTTGCTCTGTAGTAATTTTTTCCACTATTTTATCTTCCAGGTCAGTTATCTGTTCTTCTGCCTCAGTTATTCTGCTATTGATCCCTTGTAGAGGATTTTTAATTTCATTTATTGTGTTGTTCATCAGTGTTTGTTTGCTCTTTATTTCTTCTAGTTCCCTTTTAAACGTTTCTTTTATTTTCCCCATTCTATTTCCAAGATTTTGTATCATCTTTACTATCATTACTCTGAATTCTTTTTCAGGTAGACTACCTATTTCCTCTTCATTTGTTTGGTCTGGTGAGTTTTTACCTTGCTCCTTCATCTGTTGTGTATTTCTCTGTCTTCTTATTTTGCTTAACTTACTGTGTTTGGGGTCTCTTTTTTGAAGGATGCACATTCGTAGTTCTCATTGTTTTGGTGTATGCTCCCAGTGGGTAAAGTTGGTTCAGTGGCTTGTGTAGTCCTCCTGGTGGAGGGGACTGCTGCCTGTGTTCCTGTGGATGAGGCTTGATCTTGTTTTTCTGTTGGGCAGGACCACGTCCAGTGGTCTGTTTTGAGGATCTGTGAACTTATTATGCTTTTAGGCAGCCTCTCTGCTAATGGGTGGGGTTGTGTTCCTGTCTTGCTTGACTTTTTGGCATGGGGTGTCCAGCACTGTAGCTTGCTGGTCATTGAGTGGAGCTGGGTCTTAGCATTGAGATGGAGATCTCTGGGAGAGCTTTCACCGTTTGATATTACATGGGGATGGGAGGTCTCTTGTGGACTGATGTCCTGAACTCGGCTCTCCCACCTAATAGGCTCAGTCCTGACAGCCGGCCAGAGCACCCAGACCCTGTCAGCTACACGGTTGCTAGTTTTGGAGGATCTCCTGAAGAGGCATGGGGTGGCTGTGGCTCACTGTGGGGACCCAGTCTCCTCTTTTTAACAGACATGAAGCATCCTGAGGAATAGGAAAGGCCACTGTTGGCATTTATTTTGGTGCCTGTCTTGAGTTTGACTTCTCCCTTCAACATCTGAAAGTTCCATTATTTTGAGCTGTCCATTTGGCTAAAATGGCATGGATGTGACTCTAGAGAATCCTGGTACAAAAAAGTGTCTGAATGATCATATAGGGCCCCACCCATCCATTATATAGGTGAAGAAACTGAAGCCAAGAGGGAAATGGTTGCATCCCAATTCTCACAAATATTGATGACTCATGGCACTTAGAACCCCAGTCTTCAATTTTTATGCCTTTGTACTGACCCCATCAGGTCTGCTTTTTATGGTCTCAGCACAGCAAAGGGACATGAGCCACCAGTTTCACCCCATGTACCCATCCCAAATCGGGTGAAGGATTCACTGAATGGGCCATATCGCTGCACAGATAGGGATTCCCAGAATGTGAGAGGTGGGCCAATCCCCCAGGGAACCAGGGGCAGCAAACATGGGGGTAGGGGGTAGAAGAGGGGCTGGCATGTTCCAAAGGGCAGTGACAGGTGACACTTGCCAGAAACAGATATGGGGACACCCTGAAGACAACTTGGGGTCCCACCCAGCTCCCAGATTGATTATACTTCCAAAATAGACTCTGTTCTTGTTTTCCAATAGATGTCTCACTTTTGAAAGGAGAGCAGTGAAGTAGTGTGCCTGGCAAAAATCACACTGCCCTGGTCTCTTTCACTCCACCCAGTAGGGCCACAAATCAGGCAGCCTCCAGGGAGCCGTCCCAGGATGGGACATTTATGGCTCTCCTTTGGAAATCCAGCTCGCGGACAATTTCTGCCTCATAAGCAGACCTGCCCACGTAGAACCTAGACATCCATATTGTTGATTTACACCTTTAATACTGTGAGCTTCATTTAGCCAGTCTGGAAAACACATTTTGTTGTGGGAAGCTGGAGATTTTCTTTCCTCGCCCATCCTCACTAGACATTCATTTTGATAGTGAGTTTTGTCCTTGTTGTTTTCCCTGCTCCTTTTCCAACAGGTCTATTCTTTTGCCTCAGCCAGTGTCCCTTCCGGTTATGACTGGCCTGGGGCTTCTTCAGGAAAGGAGGGCAAGGGGGCAGGGGCCAGATCCTGGTTGGGACAGGCAAAGAATGCTCCCTGAGATTTTAATATTTTCACAAAAGGCACTGTAGTCATAATAGTAATTACCCTCCCCCACCCCAGAGAATATTTCAGCACACTAAGACTTTCCACCATTTTCATTTATCTAAATAAATGCACCGTTTTCACACTTGCAATTATGCTTACATACACGCTTAAAAATACTTTTAGTCAATATTGCTTCATGTGCAGAAACGTACTTCTCTTGGTAGTGAAGTTGCTTTCTGTGGGGAGGGGCAGGGCAATGAAGATTTTGTAGATTGTTTTATTCCAATATGTCCTGAGTCATTTTCCAGGGTAACACACAGCAGAATAGCATACATGATAGCTCCAGAGCATTATCTCCACATGTTCCCTGGGGGCCAATTCATTTCCTTTTCAGGGATTCTCCTTAAGTTATACATCAAACCATGCTTTTCAAGTTTTTTTAGATTTCTCACTTTCAAGTTGGTATGTCTTGGTTTTGCTGTTGTTTCTTCCATCCTTTTTCTTCCCTTGTCATGTGCTTTTTAGTTCTTTTCATAAGATCTCGTGTTCTCTGCCCCCTCCTCCCACACAAACACATATCCTCAACTCTCCCCATCTCAGTCTCTTCTAGGCACTCATGCTATTTTTCTTCTCAGCGGTGAAGTCACTGAATCTGCTGGTGTCTGTGGAAGCTGATGGGGGTGGGGAGGGAGAAAATCTATTGTCCCATCTTCGCCAAGAGGACCTTGTATCTTACCATGACTGGGGCTTGTTTAAGGTGACAGTAAACCCACAGGTTTACTCCCTCCTGTGCTCTCATTTGGTCATGTTGGGAAACCAGCATGGCTAGATGGACTCCAAGATCTCCAGGAGGAGCCACCAAGGCTCTTACGGGGATATAAGCCATATGTGTCATCCCAGAGAGTGAGAGCAGCAGGTAGTTATGGGACTGGGACTGGGTTCGTTTAGAGCTTGGAAACGGTCCAGGTAGATGCCCCAGGCAGGTAACTGGGGAGCTCAGCTCTGAGAATGAAATGACAGAGCACAGAAGGTGCCCACATTCTCCTGCATCTCCTCGTCTGAGTGTGGCTTTGGTATGGAGGGAAATTGAGTCCAGAAGGACAGTCTTACTGGGAAGGAACTGTGGTACACGCAGCTGCTCTTCCATGAAGAAGTTCTGACAAGTTCGAGGGAATGTGAGGATAGAGGGAGGCATAGTGATGGCTCTCCTCTGTCTTCCTCCTCTGTACCACCCCAGGATATGACCCAGAAGGAAACTTCGGGCAGGCGGGCAGGAGGACATGGCGGGGAGGGGATTCTTTTGTTTATGTTTCATGTCGTGTATGTGTTCTTCTTCTTCATGTGTTTCCTTTCTCTCTTCACCTTCATCGCTTATAAAACCAGAACAGCCGCTTCTTTAGCAGGCACCCTCTCTGCCACCCATCCTACCACGCCAACTGCAGTGACAAATGAAGCTCACTGGAGCCCCCGCTCAAGGCGTTCAGCTCTTAATGAGAAAAGGGAGGGACAAGTGAGCCAGACTAGGACTTGAGAAGGGGTTCCAGAAGCTGTCTCCCGCCTGCCACCTGAATCTTCCCTCCCTTCCCCCCACCTCCAGCTTGCACCACCTCAATTCCTTCTGTGGGCCAGAGACGGACCATCATCAGCCCTCCCTCTTCTTATTTGTGGGGGAAGGGAGGTTGGAAGTCACATGTGTGTGACCAGTGCAGCAGGGAGGTGGAGGGAGGATGGAGTTGCTTAGAGAGTGGATGACAGAGAGGAAGTGAGGAAAAGAAGAAAGGAAACAGGAAGTTGGAGGAAGTGGAGAAAAGAACAGGTGGGAAGAGGCACATCAGGAAATGGATAGAAGGGCAGGAACAGGAGAGGAGGAAGAGACCGTGCAGGGAAAAGAGAGCATGTGTTCACTGTATATTTATGCATGTGTTACATGGAATGGGAGGAACAGGGTGACTCATCACAGGACAATCTCCAAAAGAAAACAATATTTGAGGGACACAGTTTTCCTTTTGAATCTGGCTCTTAGCAAAGGAGCAGAGCCTGGGGAAGAAAGATACCTTTATTTTCCCTTAACTCCCAGCTGATTACACTCCATTTCCTTGCTCCTATTCTCCAAGAAAAGTGCAATTGCTATTTTGCTCTCAAATGGGGTCTATATAATTAAAAACAGCTTTGTAAGTAAGCATCAAGAGGGGGGAAAAGATGTCTGTCTGCACGCGTGGAGCTGGGGGACAGCCTCCGAACCCACCATGCCTTTCTTGGGTAGAAAGGTTGCTTTTGCTGCCCTGAGGAAAAATGCCCCCTCTTCTCTGCACTGTTTGCGTTGGCATGAAAGAAAGAGAGCTTTACCTGGATACAGCCTCGGCAGGGAGTTGTCTTCTATCTGCTTTGCATGCTGCGCACCGTAAATTGGTACTGTGCTGATAATTCCGGGGAGGGCGGGGTGTGTGCCGGAGAACCCGGCATTGTGAGCACCTACAAAAAACCACTGTGCTAGGAAATGATCTTTTCCCTCCACACCATGGCAAGATGTTACCCATGGAATCTTCTCCTGACAGTGACGATGGTGGCAGAGAGTGAGCATAATTTCCATGTTTCCACTGAGGTAGTTATTTATACAATTCTGTGCCGGAGTCAAAGTCTTTTTTTTATTTTATTTCTTTAACTTTGCCGGCTGCTGCGGCTTTTGCAACAAAATAATTACTTTTGTGCCAAGTACTTAGGTAACAAGATAAACAAGAGGCAACATAAATGGAATGTAAATATGGAACAAGTGTCTGTGAAGGGAAAAGGCAGCCCAGGGAGAGAGAGCCTGGCTTGTTTTCCTGCATCTGGTAAATCCCCAAGGAGCCGAGAAAGCTTCCTTCATCTGCCCCTCAGTGGTTCTGCAACTCTGCAGGGAAGGACTGCTGTCCAAATCCTGGTGAGGAAGCCAAGTGCTCAAGGATCAGGATTCAATTCATATTAAGGACAAAGGTGTGTGTAAGCCAGGCGGGGGAGGACACAGCACTGTTTGTAAAACACAGAAAGCTGCCTCATGGTCCCAGCTCTGACGCCCATTCTCCAAGTAACTTTGAGCAAGTCATTTCTTCTCCCTGGATCTCCATGTACTCATTTCTAACACGAGTGGTGAATTAGGTGAGCTCACGCAATTTCTTCCAGATATTTTCATTACTGAATAGTCTTTGGAATTTACAGCTGAGGAGTAGAAAATGTGGAATCTAAATTCCAAATCTGAACCTTTACCTGGCCAGGCAGCTGTTGTTTTATAATATCATCTGCAGTAAGTTAAATAGTCGTTAGTACCCCCAAAGATATATCCTCCCAGAATCTCCTGTGAATGTGACCTTATTTGGAGAAAAGGTCTTTGCAGATATCGTTGTTAAGAATTTCAAAATGAGATGGATTAGGGTGGACCCTAAATGCCATGACAAGTCTCTGTAAGAGAATAGATGGGGAAACAGACCCAGAGGCTCAAGGAGATGGCCATGTGAAAAGAGAGGCAGAGATTGGAGTGATGCTGCCACAGTCCAAGGAATGCTGGGAGCCACCAGAAGCCGGAAGAGGCAAGGAAGGATTCTCCCTTAGAGCCTTTGAGGGAACACGGCCCTATTGACACTTTTATTTCAGAGTTCCAGCCTCCAGAACTGTGAGAGAACATATCTCTGTTGTTTTAAGCCGTCTAGTTTGTGGTACTTCGTCACAGTATCTCCAGGAAACGAATACATCATCCATAAGCCTGAAATGAGGACCCATCCTCTTGGCTGGATCTCCCCCTGTCTCTCATATTTTAGAAGATTAAAATCTGTCCACATGGGCATAACCAGAAAAAGGAAAAGAGAAGAAGATCTGGAAGCAAAGAAGGATAAGAGGCATCGTCCTGCCCAGCACCCGCCTTGGCAGAAGTCTCTCTGGAACACGTCATGAGAGGATTCCAGCGAAGGAAATATGGGGACAATGATGCTCCACAATTACCCTAAAGTGAAATTGAAAAGCAGTATCATCTTGATGATATAACCAATCTGTATTTATAATTTCAAAAGTAAAATTAGTGTACTAATAGTGACATGAAGGAGGAATAAAGAAAAAGTAATTTACAATAAAATGTTTTCAATATGTAAGTGATTGAGTTGTCTATACTAGGAAATATTATTAGGTAGTACTTAAAGGTTTTCACTATATTTGGGTCACTGTGAATGCAGGACTGATGCAGGTGAGTTGTACCGATAACTCAAATAGCATGAAGAGCTTTGCCATCAGTGACATCTTTTCTGGGAAAGTGAACAATCTTTCCTTGATTTATAAGGTGGTTGTATTTCTGGAAAACACAGGATATATTAAAACAATATTTTAAAACATAGTATGGTTTTATGTCATACAGTGGAGTTGAGTTCTGGGACTAGGTAATTATAAGCAGGTTTTTCACCTACATATGTGTCCTATAGGACATTGAGAAGTCACACAGGACACAGGACATTTCCACCTTGAGAAGACTTCTCCACATGCTGCAGTGGATCCAGCATCTCTGCTCCTGCCCTGACTGTCAACACTACCACCAGTCACTGGGAAATGTGAAAAACACCTTCTCAGATTTCCCAATTTACCCCCAAGAAAGGCACCAACCCCCTTGAGAACAAATGGAGTCAATATTCCTCTAAGGCCTCACTCAGCCCTGTGCCGCACCCCACGTGAATCCACTTTCTCTGGACCATTGTACATGGTATCAGTGCTTAAAGTGTCAACCAACAAACATGTATTGAGTTTGCAGTCTTTGCTGTTGTGCTGAAGCTACAGAAGAGGTAAGATATGCATGTGCCCAAGCAGGGCCTGGAATGCTCTGAACACTGGAACCCAGCTCTCTTTCCTCTCCATCCTCTCTCTTCCCTCCTCCTTCTCTCCCCCTTCCCCGACCCATTCTCTGTTCTTCCTCCATCCCTCCTCTCTCCTCCTTTCCTTCCATATTTCCTACTTTTCTTATTTTCACTTTTCCTTCATTGGTCTCTTTCCCCTCCCTTTTCTTCCTTTTTTCTTCCCTTCCTCTGCCACGTGCATTCTAAACTCCAGTCTAAGGAGCAGCATCAGGCTGATTGGCTAAGAATGGCCAGGGACTCAGTGCACCTTCACCTTCCTGGAGCCGCTTGCCCACAGAGCTTCAGGCTCAGAAGGTCTAATTCTTACACAAAAGCTGCTCCCAGACAGGACATGACAGGACACACGTGGACACCATTGCCAGCTCATTTCTAAAGGAAGACTCTCTCTTGGAGCCTTGTATATGGAGAAGCATTTCAACTAGATATTGCCCCCTAAACATGTACAAATTATTCACCTGGAAAAATATCAAACTCATTCTTTGGCACAAGAGCCGTTACAGAAAACAGCTCTCGAGGAGTGGACATCTGAGGCCAGGTGTAGAATCAGTGGAGGTCACGCACACATGTAACTGACCCCCCCCACACACACACACACGAGGCTGTTTGTTGATATCAGCTACTGGCTCTCTTCCAATAGTTATGTGGCATTTAATGAGAAACAGGAGTCAGTTACAGACGTGAATTGTACATGCTAGTGACTAAACATAAAAAATAAGATGCATCCAACCCAAACAAGTCCATGAGTAGGAGAGACGTGGACACATTTTCAAACAGGGAGAAATGAGAGAAAGAGGCAACTTGGGAGGGATGCGGGTTGCCTTGTTGTGATTTTGTCAGTGATCACTGGCTGTGAAGGTGGAAGCTGGGTGAAAAAATGAGGCTGGAGCAGTAAAAACCATGTTTGGGTCTGGCCTACGTTTGAATCCTAGTTTTGCCCTTTGCTGGGGCCTGGGAACTCAGACAAGCTGCTTCACCTCTTTCATAAACTGAGGGTAATACCATCTACCCTCTAAGACAGCTAGGTGGCCAGCTGGGAAAATCAATGCGGAAAGCTTGTTACAGTTCTGGTAAGTTGCAAATGCTCCGTGAATTTTATTCTGTCCTCCCACCAACCTTCACTTCACTAACCAAAAGCTGAATAATAGGAGGGGACAGTACCCAACCAGAAGAACCCAGAATTGGATGGTTGAATGGATAGATTTGCCTAGGAGACTGAGACTAGAGGAGTGGTTCTGAGAGCAGCCTTGGGTCTGGATTCCAAATGCTCAGAGTCAATTCTGCCAGAGTCTGGCTTCCGTGTAGAGGAGACACTTCCCTAGTCAAGGCTGCTTAGGTGAGCCTCTTGTGGAAGGGAGGATTGGGAAGAATGTGAATGATGTCTTGTGAGTCTCTGTACAGCTCCAGAGCACCCAAGGTCATCACTTTTAATTTATCAACCTGAATGTGGTCTCCTCTAAAGCAGAGAACCCCTCTGGAATCCTCTCTGCAGAAGAAGATGAATCTAGAATGCCTTAAGCTCATCCCAGCCACAGCTTTCCAAGAACAAAGGAATCTGTATCAGCAGCCTCCATTGATCAAACCACAAGCACTTACTGAGTTTTTCTAGATGCTTTATCTTCCAAAGTGCAAAACTGATCATGTCACTTCCTTGCTTAAAGATTTCCATTGACTCCCCACAACCTACAGGACACAGCTGAGATTCCTTAGTGCAGCTGACAAATCCCTGCCTCTGACCACATGCCCACCTTCAAATACTGGTCCCCAAATGAGCACACTTGTGCCGCATACCAACACACACTGTGACACAAGACTTCTTGTCACACCTGGAAGAAATCATGCTTCCTCATGCCTCTGTATTTTTGGATGTGTTTTTCCTCTGCTTTAATTCCTGTTCCTTTTTTTGTCCCTAGACAGATCCATCTCACATATTGTCACCTGTGTCGTGCCTTCCCCCACAACCACCAGCAGAACTAGCCACCTCTCCCAACCAGAGATAATGAAGTATCCCTATTCCTTATTATCTCTCCTTTTAGAATTCTGATTCAATGTTTGTTGAACTTCCTCATTCTATCCTCCACGTCACTGAATCTCTCCTATTTTCCAGCCCTTTGTCCCTCTGCACTGCATTCTGGTATTCTTTACATCTATCTCCAAGCTTATGACTGAGTATGATGTGTTAGTTATTTTGTTTCTAATTATGTTTTCAATTTCTAGAATAATTTTTCTTTTGTCAAACCCGATAGATTAACTTTAATATCCTCTTGTTTATAAGCCATACTTACAAATCCCACTTTTATTTCTTTAAACATATTTAACAAAATATCACATACTCCTGGCTTAAACAACAGGAATTTGTTTTCTCAAGTTTTAGAGGCTAGAAATCCGAGATGAAGGTGTTGGCAGGTTGGGTTCTCCTGGGGCCTCTCTCCTTGGCTTGTAGACGGCTGCCTTCTCACTGTGTCTTTACGTGGTCTTTCCTCTGTGTGTGAGCATCCCTGGTGTCTCTTTGTGCGTCCAAATTTCCTCTTCTTATAAGGACACCAGTGATAGTGGATTAGGGCCCACCCATGTGACCTCATTTAACCTTAATTCCTCTTTACAGGCCCTATTTTCAAATACAGTCACATTGTGGGTTAGGGTTTCAACATATGGATTGGGGGCAGGGCACAGTTCAGCACATAACATATGATAAAGGTGCTTATTTTGTATTTTTGTTTCTTATAACTATTATCTTTATTGGTCTGATTCTGTGGTTTGAATGTTCCTGGTAGCTCTTGCTTGTTGTCTTATAAAAATGAGTGATTTTCCTTTAGAAGCATATATTTTTGGGGACTTATATGTAGAAATTCTTTGAACACTGTGTTTAAAGTATGCTCCTACACAGAGAATTTCCTTTTGCTTCCAGCAGGCACCTGGGGGTGATTCTAACTCATGGCCACTTACAGCTCCTCTTTGAGTTTGGATTTTGTGGGGAGTTTTTTTGAGGGAAGGGGAGGCCGGAGGGTGTAGTACACAGAAGTAGTATGAGTTTCAGCCCTTAACTCATAGGAGGGTGGGTTTGGAGTTAGGAATGATTTGAAGAAAGTTTACTTTTTGTTACTCTCAGATAGATGACCAAGAAAGCTCCAAACTCTCACCATTGTTTCTGCCTAGCTGATTTAATTTTTGAGGTTTACCCTCCATGATCAATTAATTGTATAAATGGCCCTGGTTCTTCCCTCTTTCTTTCTTATTTTACTAGGACCACAGTAACAAATTACCACAAACTTTGTGATTGAAAACAACAGAAATATATTTTCTCACAGTCCTGGAAGCCAGAAGTCTGAAATCAAGGTCTTGGTAGGGCCATGTCCCCTCTGAAGGCTCTAAGGGAGAACCTTTCCTTGCCTCTTCCAGCTTCTGGGTGGCTCCTGACATTCTTTGGCTTGTGGCAGCATCACTCCAATCTCAACCATTTTCATATGGTCCCTGGCCTTCCTCCCGTGTATCCCTCTGTGTCTTCTCCTCTTCTTAAAGGGTGTCACTCATTGGATTTAGTCCCTCTTGCCCCAAATCCAGGATAATTTCACCTTGAGATCCTTAACTAATCACATCTGCAAAGATTCTCTTTCCAAATAAGTTCATATCCTGAGGTTCAGGTAGACATAAATTTTGGGGGAGCACTTTTCAACCCACTACACCCCCTATGTATATATCCTATGCCAGGTCACTTTGTAGTAACCTTCTCCTCTGACTTGCATCCTAGCCATGTAACATTCTTTCAGCAAGGGGATGTTACCCACTGTGGCACAAGCAGACACTTGTAGAAATGCCAGGACATTTCCTCTTGTTGTTGTTGCTCTCTGCTATTGCTATGAGGGACCTTGTACCTGGTCCCAAGCAGAGGTTTAGAGAAACAGGTAGCTGCTCATCTAATGGGATCCTAGTAGATGGCCAGATGATCTGCATACCTGCGAGGGAGCCCAGTCACGATCAGCAGAACTGCCCCTGTCAGGCCAGTTGTGTGGGTAAGAAACAATTATTCCCTGTGCCATTGAGGAGTTGTTAATATGCAATAGACTAGTGATGGGTAACCCCTCCAAGTGGGTCTTCTTTCTAGGGTCCCCACTTTATGATGGGGTCTCTTATCTGACCTCCACCATACTCAGATGCTAGGCTTTATTTCTTATCCCTCAATAGTCTAGGGCCACATTAAAATCGATTCTCCAGGAAATCAAGGATCTGAAAAGGATTCCCCAAGGAAGGTCAGCTCCAGGGCACAACTACCTTCGTGGAGTCACACTGAGACAGGCTGGGACCTGGGACCTGGGACTCTTTAGTGGAGTGCTTCAACCTGAGAAAACATCTCCTCAAGCAAGAGAATACAAACAAAACTTTAAGGGACTAAAAGTAACTACATACATGCACAGTTAGGGCAAAATATGAACAATAAGATTTTAAGGCCAAAACCCAACTGCCACTTCTAAGATGTCAGGAGCAAAAGCAGGGTACCATACGTGATCCCTGCATACAGCATCACCAAGGGTGGGGGGTGCAGAACACCTAAGCCACTCCTCTGGCCCAACCCATGGGTTTCACCCCTACCTTCGCCCCATTTAAGGCACCAGCTCGCCCCCACACCCACCCCTTGAGAAGTGAGCAAGGGAAACTGTTTTGCTTCCTTGTGTTGCAGCATGAGTCCCAATAAAGCCTTGCCTGAATTCCTGGTCTGGCCTCTTATAAATTTCTACTGATTAAAGAGTCCAAGAACCCGAGTCGGTACCAACACTGTCTTGTCAACTTCTGACCTCCGAAGAAGTCTCTTACTTTCCTGACAACCAACAATTAAAAAAATATTTTTTTAATCCAGAATTTTCAGGTATGCAGCGGCAGAACGTGTTGTTAGGCGTGAAGCTCTCTTTTGTCATTAGTTATCTAACTGCGTCTACCTCCTCACCAAGCTGTGGTCTTCCAAATAGGAGAGACACTGTAAAGTGCCTTGCTCCACTTGCCTTTCTCTATGAGTCCTCCTCCAGGACAGTTCATTAACCCTTACCTAGACAGTCATTGTTCCTCCCAGAACTCGCTTTGGGGTCTTTCTGCAGGAATAGTCAAGGAGAACCTCTCGGACACATGCTAGAAATTTCACCTGCTTTTGTGAACGTACAGAAAGGCTCCTCTTATGGGACCTCCACCAATTCAAGAGTCAGAAATTGACCTGGAGCCTCAGGCCATTAAGGCACAGCCCGAAGGTCACTTGTATTCTCCAGAATCAGGGACTCACATGTCACTGAAACAGCCTCAGTCCTCAACAGCCAAATCCGTAACCATGATTGTTACCTACTACCAACTCAGAGAGGACATTTCTCTATTTCAGCTCACGTGGCAAATACTTTCTTTCCTGTACAGATTTAGCATTTTCATAGTATAGACTCTGGTGTTTTCTCATGAATACATCTTTTTTAAGTACCCACTGGCTGGTTCTGTTCAGTCTGAATCTACAGGAGATGATAAGCCCCCCTTCCAGTTCAAGACGGTCTCCTGTACTTTCCTCCAATATGTATCCTATCTCCTCCTCCACCTGCTGGCAATGGGCTCCTGGGAAGTAAACACAGTGATAGACCTGGAAGCAGGTGTATCCAGGAACCCATAAACCCCTAGCATTTGTCACTGGAACTCACTTCTGGCTGGCTCTTTGCAGTTTTTACCCAAGGGGTTGAAATGGACATCTTCCCATGGATGCCATATGGGCTCAGTTGCTTCTTGGAGGATGGGAATAGCCACATTCAAGCCAGAAGTCAGGAGACCTGCATGGCCAAACACCTTTTTCACCCTCAATTTACTGATTGATAAGCACTGATTGAAGGATGAAGTACATAAGCATGTACCTGAGATAGAACTGAAACGCAATATGAAGAACAGGAAAGGAGGAAAGAAATGAAAGTTTAAGTCAAGGGAGGGCGTCTCAACTCTGGCCAATAGAGGATCATACTACTGACTTATTAGGGGTTTTCAGGTTGACATAGAAGAGTGAGAAGTCGAAGAAGCATCCTTCTTGGGAAGACAAGGCATTTCAGGCAAAATCCAAGTTTCCCGGCATGCACTTCACTATTATTTTCCTCATTCTCCTGAAAAAGCAGATGTAGCATGTTTCCCACTTGAGATCTGAGCAGTGAAAGGTGGTTCATTTTTAATATTACATTTGTTTCATTCCACCCTCATTTGAAAAGAAATTTGATTCGATTGACTGAGGTCTATAATCAGAATCCCAAATTATTAACTTATATCAGCATGAGCAGTCAAGTTTCAGGGGATCCAAAGTTCAGACCGAAATTTTATTAATTTACAATAAAAAATCAACTGTTCCAGAAACTGCCCTTAAAAGCTGACCCATGTGGAGCCAAGTCAAAATTTAAAGATTCTCTGAGAGCCTGGAATCAGAGCAAAGAAGTTAGAGGGATGGCACATGGCAGTGGCAGCTGGTGATCACAATCTGATTCACTGTCTTTCAATAGGGCTAATCTGGCATACATGTAAGGAATACAGAAAGCCTACTGACGTCAGCCCCTGGCATCTACTTCCCATTAGGATTGTCCTACCTTTGGGATGGGGTACTCTTTGGGGTGAGAATCCTCTGCTCCATCAGTTGGGCTGACAGTGCCACTGCTTGCTTTGGGGAATCTCTTTTCTTTCCTTCACAGCTGACCAACTCTCTTCCAGTCAATAAACTCTTTCTTTAGATTTGGTCATGCTTCCCATAGAGTTACAACAATCATTAGACTATCATCATTAGGAAATTCTCTCTTAGCTTAAGCCTACCACTATCTCTCTGTAAGTCTTTCCCACTAGTGGTCCAGATTCTAGCTCAGCATGAAACACAGAGAACCTCTATGCCTTGTTCCATGGGATAGCTCTTCAAGAATTTGAGGTATGCCGTTATCAAGGTAGCCACATACCACTGTGTAAGTTGTACACTGAACAAGGGAATACAGTTGTGGAGAGGAATGTAGGTGAGAAGCCTGGTGTGAGGCTGCCCCTCTTTTTAGAGAGGCGCTTTTCTCTTCTTTGCCAGAGTTTCCGTATGAATTAGCAATGGACATGGCTATTATGGTGCTCCAGTCTTGACATTTAGGGGCCCAACAACTATTTCTCAAAGCTTACAGCATTCTGAAATCTGTATGTTACCCTCTTAAGATACATTCAAACTAATCAATGTCCTACATAAAAGTGACATCCAGAATTGGCTAAAAGCCACCAAAAACAGTGAGATGCCTACATTCCCCTGATTCATATATTACTATTCACATGGCTGAAAGTTACACTAAATATTTCTAGCAGCTTCATCACACCATTGGCTCATGCTGAGCTTATGGTCCAAAAAAATCTCAGGTTTCTTCCCCTTGAGAAGTGCTAGTCATACCAGCTCTTCCAAATCTTGTGCAAAACATGGATGATAAATTAATTTCTCTTAAAACTCAACATGTTAATTTTAACCATCAATGTTGCTGACAGAGGTCTTTATGAATAGCACAATTCTGTCTATCAGTGTACTGTTCTCTCTCCTGCATTTGTGTCATTCACCAGATTGATAACCTAATTTTTACAGTGTTAAAGAAAGCAAGGCAGTAGGGAGGGAGAAAGAAAAAGCAACAAATATTTTGGTGTACCTTCTATGTTCCAGGCACTGTATTCTTACAACAGCATCTTCCTTAATCTTTACAACAATCCAGGCAGATATGCAATAGTATTACTTGCAAGTTCACAGCTAATAAGTTACAAAGCCAAGATTCAAACCCAGTCTCATTTCGTTTAAGCCAAGTTCTTCCAACAACTTGAAAAAGCTCCTTAAGTATGAGGAGGCCCCTTAAAATATGAGACCCCTGAAGTCATTCTGTAGAATGTCTCACTGGTAGGGCCAAGAGGACAGCTCTCTGGCATCACCTCTAAGGTCTTTGGTCAGGGGATGGCTAAGGCCACTGTGATTTGGGAAACTGTAGGTCTTCTATTGGGAGCCCCAGGTTGGATTCCCATAACAGATTTGCTCAAGGAAAGGATGGTCTCTCAAGCTTCAGAACATATGCCCTAGTGTTTGTCAATGTCAGTATATCCTCGTTATGCTTATTTTGAGTTCAATTCTATTTTTCTTTTCTCTCTAACTGGTACAGTTGAACTCACACCAATATTTATCTGTGTTCTCCCTCTGGGAGATTCAGTCAGAAAAAAAACTATGGAAAAATTGGGATTTGTTTGCCTTATATCATTGCTTTCTGAGCAATTCAGAATAAAGCAGAATATTTTATTTGGAATGCTAAGATCACTTAGCTCAATTCTGTTATTTTAATTAACCAAAGAGGTTAAGCAACTCCCTTAAGACTGAACCATAGGCTACAGAAGAGTCTTGTTCCTTAGCTTTTAATCCAAGAAAAATTTTCATCACACCACACTTCTTCTCTTTTTATTTTAAAATGATGAAGTAAATTTTCTAGACCGGCCTAACTTCTGAAGATCCCTGGTAAATGGTTACTGCTTTGCCGTAACTGTCATTCTAGAAGGTTCTAAGAGGACTAGCTTTTGCCCAGGCTGTGGTCCAGGCCTGGCTTCATCCTTGCCCTCTTCTGTGGCTATGGTCCTCAGTTACTTTTATTTTTTTGACATTTTGTTTTGTTTTGTTTTGTTTTGCGGTACACGGGCCTCTCACTGTTGTGGCCTCTCCCGTTGTGGAGCACAGGCTCCGGACGCACAGGCTCAGTGGCCATGGCTCACGGGCCCAGCTGCTCTGCGGCATGTGGGATCTTCCTGGACCAAGGCACGAACCCGTGCTGTCTGCATCGGCAGGCAGACTCTCAACCACTGCGCCACCAGGGAAGCCCCTCAGTTACTTTTTCTTACCTAGCCCTGGTACAGTACTCCATATATGACAGCAATCAATAATCTCCTTATTAATTAAATGACACTTTATAAAAGCACTCCTCCAGGGACTCTGAGAAAGCCAGCTTTGGCTACCTATAAAGTTTTAGGTAATCATTTAAGAAAAAGATTGTTATCCATCATCTTTAGGGCAGATCACAGCTGCCACATTCTCCCCAGGAGTTCAATCCATCAAGCTCCTCAATGCAAGGATGGCTAACAAGGTCGCTGTCACTTCAGGTAAAATACACAGGTATCACCAGAGGCTCCTGACCCTTACAAAGGTATAGCCACCTTCCCATCTCAGCAGGCTCCATCCAGGAAGCCAACAAGATGGCCTTGCCCTGCTTTCCATCTCCATTTGCAGAAGAGGGGTGGGTAAGAGGAAATCCTCTCGTGAGAATGGTTTCCTTTGGGCAAGATGTCTGAAGTTATAAGCCCAACATTTTATGTCTGAGATATTAATGAGAAAAAGGTTTGGTTATGGTAACAGGCTTTTGTGAGACTTTTCAGCTATCTGGTCCACATTCCACATTTACTACTACTACTACTACTGCTACTACTGGCTGTATAATATTTTGCAAAGTGACTTCAGTTATGTTATCTCACTTGGTCCTAACTTCAGTCTTGTAAGATAGGAAAGGGGTTATTATCATTCCCATTTCTCAGAGCAGGAAACTGAGGCACAGCTATAGTCACTTGGATTATGGTGGCATTGTAGGATTTGAGCTCGGATCTG
The DNA here is from genome assembly GCF_003676395.1 of Aethalodelphis obliquidens. NCBI lineage: Eukaryota > Metazoa > Chordata > Mammalia > Artiodactyla > Delphinidae > Aethalodelphis > Aethalodelphis obliquidens. The sequence continues at coordinate 6,737,567 of NW_020838018.1, forward strand.
ACTTTAGATTTGGTGCCTTTTAAATGATTATATCACCATACCTTCCATCCTCACCAACCTTGTTTCCTTTCTGGATGTAGTGTAATTGCATTTTAAATTAAGTTTTTTTTTAGCCTTTTCTTTTTGCCTGAACACCTTCCCTTAAATAAAATGCTCAGAAACAAGACAAGATACCATGCTTGGACTCTTCAATCAACTCTGGGTGGCCAGGAGCCACCATGTTGTTCTCATTGTTATGGAGAAACTTCAGACGGTGTGGCAGGCCATCCACTGCCCTGAACCCCTAGGCTGCTGTGAACAGACCCGAGCCTTTCTCTGACCACTGGGGCTCAGGTGAGGGTGACTCAGATCATTGTCTCAGGGCAGGCTTGCTTCCTGTTTCTCCAGCCTTTGAGAAAGGAGACTGGAGTAGATCTGAAATGGATCCAGAGCACACCTAGAAGTCATGTGTTTGTGTGTGTATGTGTGTGTTAAGTCAATAGAAACATATCCAGATTCAATTTATAGTCTTTTTATGCACTGCATTAAGTGCTTTCATATGGGTTATTTATTTAATTCTAATTCTTTGCAGTGGATATTATTGTCTGTTTTTTTCAGACAAAGAACTGAAGCTCAGAGAGGCCAAGTGACATGATACTTGGTGATATGCCTCCCTTTCCCCTCCCTCGGGGTAGATGATGAAGAGCTGTTTCTGTAAAGTCCATGTAATTATGGGTCACTCCACTTCTTCCTTTGTGTTTGCTTTCTTCACTGGCTATGACCCAATGAGCTGTAGGCTAATTCTTCTCTCACTACTATCCATTCTTGCCCTGGCCAGCAGGCTGTGGGCCAGAGAGGCAGAGTAAAAGTTGCCCAGGGCTGGGAGGAGGCCTGCTGTCCTGTCTCGAGCGAGGGTTCAGCTTTTCCTCGCGTGGGTTGGGCTGTAGATCCTGGGAGATGTGAGTGGGAGGCTCCTGACGGAGGATATGTGGTTCTCTGTTCTTGTTATTCCCTGACATGCTGAACCTCTCCAAATGATTTACCTACCACCCTGGGGCCAAAAGCTGGTGTTAAAATTCCCTGCAGTGGGGACTTCCCTGGTTGTCCAGTGGTAAAGAATCCACCTTACAGTGCAGGGGACGTGGGTTTGATCCCTGGTCAGGGAACTAAGATCCCACATGCTGCGGGGCAGCTAAGCCCTCATGCCACAACTACTGAGCCTACATGCCACAACTAGAGCCCATGTGCCACAAACTACAGAGCCCATGCACTCTGGAGCCCATGTGCCACAACTACAGAGCCCACGTTCCCTGGAGTCTGCATGCCACCACTAGAGAAGAGAAAACCCGCTCGCCACAACTAGAGAGATGCCCACGCACCACAATGAAGAGCCTGCATGCTGTAATGAAAGATCCTGCATGCCTCAACAAAGATCCCACATGCCACAACTAAGACCTGATGCAGCCCAAAATAATAAATAAATAAATAAAATAACAAATCTTAAAAAAATGCCCTGCAATGGAAATGGTCCATGCAGGCAGGAGGGGCAATGTGTTAAGTCATAAGAACAGGTGTTTGTTCAGAATGATGGTGAGTGAGTCTGACACATTCCTCTGCACATTCTCAGGAGCAGGAGAGCAGAGAGGGAGACAGGGAGAAAAGGATGAGAGTAAGGAAAAAGTAAAACAGAGAAGAAATAGAACAAAAGGAATTGAGTGAGGTTAAGGAAAAACAAAGGAAAAAGGGAGGGAAGAGAAACTATAGTGGAACATATGATTTTTTCAACTGCCCTCTTGTGGACTTTCCCTGTGCCCCAGCATCCCTGCCTCCCCATTCCTGGAGATGGTCCATTGGTGTCACTACTAGCAAATTCCCAGAGTCAGACCAATGTCCATGCCCTCACTCTCTTGAGAAATCTTGAGGAATTACAAAATTCCTTCCTCTTAGTTCAGTAGGGGTGGATGAGAATCTCAAGAGAACATTTAGTAAATGATAGGTAGATATATGATAGATAGATATAAATGATACATAGGTATAGATGACAGATTAGATACATAGATAGATAGATAGATAAAAATTCATTGCCTACAGATCCATTAAAAAATGAGTGAGTCTATGGTTCCTCAGTCTAATTTAACCAAAGACACAGTAGGGAATGAGAGTAACATAAACCTTGTTACCTGGAAATCCCCAAAGCTCCCTCTTTCCAAATCTTTCCTATTTCTCCATCCCACTTTCTCCTTTGCCCATCTTCCTTTTCTAGAGGAGAATAACTAACATTTTTGAATGTTTATAATGTGAAACCCCTGTATTAGCTTTTGTATTTATCAGAAGCCTTCTAGTTTTAAGTGTCATACTTTCTAACTCAAAGTAGCTTAGACATAAAAAAGGAAATTCATGGACTCCAACCAAACCTTGAAATGCGGGAGGGATTGCAGCCCCCAGGATTGGTGGGCCCAGGGCTGAAGAACAGCAACGAGCCTTCTGGCTCTGTGCCTGTCTTTTCTTCTCCGTCCAGGTTGGAGCCCATTCCCTCAGGCTCCTTTGCGTGGAGGGGCAGAACTGTTAGTTCTAGACTCCCTGGTCTTGGAGCTGACAAATCAAAGGGAAAAGAGGGCAGGCTCTGAGTCCCAGCTTCAGAATAGAAATGCTCAGGGAAGGACTCTGGTTGGTCTCACGTGGAACGCATACTTTACCCTGGACCAATCATGAGGCCAAAAGGATGGGCCAAGTGACTTGCAAAGACTGGGTCTCCTGCCCCAGTCTGCCACCAAAGTGTTGGGGGACTAAGACTGACAACTTTAGGGGATATAATAGTGAGGGGGGGGGACTGATATCTAAGTGGATGTAGAGGGTTATATTGCCTAGAAAAAGGGAGGAAATGAGCCACGCAAAGGAAAAACAACAGGTGTCCACTGCGTTATGTTACATTCTTCATTACATGTACCTGTCAGGCCAACAATAGGATTTACTAAGCTTGGAGACGCAGGGCCATGCGTGTTGTTTAACATGGATCCCCAGTAGCTGGAATGGGGCCTGGCTCGTAGTATGGACTCAAATATTTGTTGATTGAAAGTGAGGTGCATGTTCTCATTAAGCCCATTTAATGAGGCTCAAGCAGGGAGAATAATCAGTGTAAGAAGAGGGATTGGGCCTCAGGGCTGTCTAGCCACCTTCTACCTCATTTCACTGCCTCCTACTGTCCAATGACCATGACGGTAGCTCTTTGACAGTGACAGATTTGTGCTTTCCTATCAGAGCAGGACTCCATACAAGGCCTGCTCAGCAAGTCACTTCCTTCTCTCCAAGGAGGCAGGGGAGAGAGATACTGCAGGTGGGACCAGCTCAGGTATGAGGCAGGCCTGGCAGGAGGTGGAGGACTAGAAAAGAACTTTGAATCAGTGCTGAGGGCACCCTCCTTGTTTTGAAAGCTGATGTCCTGAGCAGGAGTCAGGCAGGCCAGGGCATGGTATCTAATACACCTGTTGGATTCAGAAGTAGCTCAGGTAACTGTCAGTATTCAAGTGATGCTTGGAGGAGGGTGCGTCAGCTGGTGACACTGGAAATCAGGCTGATGGAGGCATGTATTTTGAGCAAAGGAGCTATTTCAGAGCAGGATGCCAGACACAGGAATGGACCTAGGCCTGGCGACCAGGCCCCAGACAAGCCAGCTGAGGTCCAGGAAGGAAGACTGGCCAGCCCCAGCAAAGAGCTGCCATTCTGGGCAGAGACCCAAGGCAGCGGCTGGGTGGTAGGGGAAGGTCATGGATTGGTGACCAGTGGGTGCCCAGAACTCACCCTAAGATTCTCAGAGTGGGAAAGTAACAACCAGTCTCATTGCAGACCCCTCACTCACAGCAATGCCTGCTGGGAAGGCTGGGAAAGGAAGAGGCTGGCAGGAGAAACCAGCAGAGAGAATCAAATCCAAGTCAAAAGGAGTAAGAAAAACACTCCCATTCATCTAAGGAGGCAGTTCTAGAAACTTCTCCATCTTCCTCTTTTGCTCTAGCCAGGTCACTTAAGAAACCCCACCATACATTGTTTTCTTCTTGTCCAGCTCTAAAGGCTGAGACCACACATCCCCACTTTCCTTCCATTTTCCAGTCAAAGACAGCAATCAGTCGGCAGCTGTATGTTAAACCTCCTTCTCTCAAGAGTCAGCTGGGCCCAAGCATTGGGCTGTGCAAATCTAACCCCACAGCCCTGATGCAGCACCTTTGACAGAGTCCCAGCTGGGCTGCGTGGTGGTGATGAGCCTTTGCGACAGTCCACACTCCAGTGAGGATGGTCCCCATGGCTCTTTGCAGAAATGTGCCTGGGTGACACGCAGCTGTAGAATCTCTGAAGCCAGCTTTGAAAAATAAACTAAAGCAAGAAGTTAAAACATCCCCATTAGTGTTTATCTCCAGTTTCCCCATTAAAACAGAAAGAGAAACCAGTGTCCCATTTCAATTCATACTTTAAAAACTGGGTTCAGCAGCCAAGAGCTGATGAGTGTTGGTAACTGGCTGCCCCGAAGGAGCTGTTGAGGGGGCCACTTCCCAGGAGGGCCGTCCCCTGTTCCCTTTTCTCTGGGACAGGCGGCTCCAGCCTCACCGTGAACCTCCTGGTCCACTGTCCCCACGGGCCTGGCCTCTGGCCAGCAGGAGGTGGCCTGGCTCCTCCCGACAGTGGGGCCTCCCTGGCCATGTGGCTGGTCTCACCAAGCAGCAGGAGAAGCTCCAGGGCCAGAGCAGGCTATTAGCTCCTGTGAAGAGCACTCCCTTGATCAAATAAAAACTGCACTGTTTACTGTGTAAACTTGGACCGAAGCAGCAGCACAGAGGGGGGTTCATAACAAGGGCTGTTAATGTTTATGGCTGACATTGCATGTTCCTCGAGCCACTATAATGAGCCCACAGCAGCCTGAGTAGCTGCAGCCTTCCAGGGGAGGCAAAGAGGAGGAGGAAGAAGCAGAGGGGAGGAAGGATGATGTCTGCCTTCCTGATCTGGATTGCAGGGTCCCTTACAGTGGCAGAAGTGTCTGCTGAGTATCTGCTGTGTACAGGGCATTGAGCCACATGCTGGGATATGGAGGTGGATAAGGAAAACTGTTACTAAACACAAGTTCATGTCCCCAATGCACAAGTGAAGCCAAACAAACTGAAACATCAGCGTTTGGAACTGAGAAAGGTTTATTGCAGGGCCCTGCAAGGAGATGGGTGGCTTGTGCCCCCAAATCGCCGAACTCATCGAAGGGTTGCAGCAAACGACTTTTAAAGGCAAGGTGAGGGAGAGGTGTTGTTAGTTGTTGCACACTCCTTGTAGGAATCCTGTGTTCTTGCAGCTGTCCACATATGTCAGGTAGGTCACAATGTTCCTGTAAACCTCCAATAAAACAAATGTTATTCTCTGTCCTGAAATTTTTTATTTCTATATGAATGGAGTCTTAAAGGTCAGAGCCCTGAGAATAGGCTATCCTATATATTTCACACTGTAGGCAACATTCTTTTACAAAAGGTGCAGAGCCAGCATGACTAAGCACAGGCAATAGAACAGATCTAATATGGAGTCAGATTTGTTTTTCCCTATTGCAAAACCACCAAGGATCCAAGAAAATGAGTTCTAGGACAGGGGTGCTCGAGGTTTGGGCTGGGTAGGCCCCTATTCTCTGCATCAGGGAAGATGCCCCAGAGCAAAAGCATACGGTTTCCAACTGAATAGCCTCAGTTGAGGAAAACTGAGGTGATTCTCTTCTTTAAAAAGAAGTGGGTGCCCATCATCCCAGGGACTCGGTTTCTCTCCTGAATGGCTGCCTCATTCTTCCATAAAGGAGCCCCTCTGAGCTCTTTCCCTGCAATCTTTTGGACTGGAAGCTCCATGTTGAAACCCTTGTATTTGATTAGACTGGGCTGGTAGTGAGGAGGCAGTACATGGCAGTGAGGAGACCTTGAGAGAGCCCAGTGGTCCTCCAAGCTCTTCAGAAGACCAACGTGGGACCATGGGACACTCTGTGAGTGGCCAACTGACATCCACCAAGGCAGGACTGTTTAGCCCTGAACCCAGCTGCACTGACTGGGCCCAGGACACTTCCAGCCTAAGTGGTCCTAAAGGAATGGTCCACCCTGGCTCTAGCCCTGCTCTACTAGTCCCATTGACTGTGATTTTGGGCAGACCACTTCTCTGGGCCTATTTCCATGTTTGCACAAGGAGGGATTTGGGCCAGACAGGAAACACTAGCTTGGGTTAATCAAGCCTGACTGGTTATAATGCCAGATACAGGATGTGTGTATGCATGGGGAAAAAACACCACGGGGAGGTGCTGGACAAGGCCCCAGGCTGGGCTTCTGGGGCTCCAAGAACCACCAGAGTGTAGGCAACAGTGTACGGATATATGTGTATTTCTTGGCAAGGGGGTCAATAGCTTTCATCAGATTCTTAAAGAGCTCATAAATAGTTAAGAACCACTGTGTTTAGATCTAATTAAGTTTCTTTCAATTTCTAAGTTCCTCTAGTTCTAAAACGTCCTCACTTCCATTGGATTCTCTCCGTCAGTATAAATTCTAGATGGGGTTTCCCTGAGGTCTCTTGAGTGCATAGTGGGGCCACATTCTGGGATGGAGGTAAGGGGACTCACCTGCACGTGATGGGTTTATATGGCACAGGGTTGTAGGCATGGCTTTTGGAGTTACACAGAGCTGAGTTTGAATTTCTGCTCTCCTATTACAGTGACATCTGTGAGTCTCAGTTTCCTCATCTGTAAAATTGGCATAATAATGCAGGGTGACTCCAAGCCTGTAAACATAGGCAAATATATAATAGGTCATTTATGGAGAGGATATTAAGATCCATGATAAAATAACATTAACAGTATGTTTAGACTTTATAGCCACTCTTGAGTAGTATCTACATCAGAGAGTGGTTTAGAAGATTGTGTATAATGGTAAATATAAATTGTCTGGCATGGTGCAAGTACCAAGCAATGTTACCAACCGTGATAATTATCATTCTTATGTTTGTGCCATGGTCTTCATCCTGGGCTAAAATTTTCCTCCTGTCTTCAGATGATACCTCTGACTACAGGCACACCCCCAAGTTTCCCTGTGATGCTGTGTCAGGAGGAGTCCTCACATTTGAGGCCTCATTGGGAGCAGATAGACCCAAAGAAGATGGACCAGGGGTTCAGGCATCCAGCCAACAACCAGAGGCCCAGAGGAGGACCCTGCAGGGATAGCAGACAAGTGGTTCAGAGGGTGGAGGGGCAGGCAGGTACCAGGGTCCTACAGCAGCTGAGAGAGTAGTACAAGTGGATGCACCCTGCAGTTGGTCCCCAAGTGTTGATTGTGGCCAAGGGAAGATGAACAGGAGACCAGCAGGTGAGTTCTGCTCCTGATTGCCACTGTGATTACTTCTCTTCAGGGAGGGGGCTGCAGAAGTAAATGCAGTGCAAATCAATGTGGGTGTCTGAGCATTCTCCAAGAGCAGAGATGGCCCGATTCTGCCTGCAAACCTGTGTCTGCAAAAGCTTCTCCCCATCCACTCTTTTCTTTCTTTCTTTTTTTTTAACAACTTTATTGGAGTACAATTGCTTTACAATGGTGTGTTAGTTTCTGCTTTATAACAAAGTGAATTAGCTATACCTATACATATATCTCTATATCTCCTCCCTCTTGCATCTCCCTCCCACCCTCCCTATCCCACCTCTCTAGGTGCTCACAAAGCACGGAGCTGATCTCCCTGCGCTGTGTGGCTGCTTCGGGAAAACTGGACAGCTACATGTAAAAGAATGAAATGAGAACACTCCTTAACACCATACACAAAAATAAACTCAAAATGGATTAAAGACCTAAATGTAAGGCCAAACACTCTAAAACTCTTAGAGGAAAACATAGGCAGAACACTCTATGACATATATCACAGCAAGAGCCTTTTTGACCCACCTCCTAGAGAAATGGAAATAAAAACAAAAATAAACAAATGGGACCTAATGAAACTTAAAAGCTTTTGCACTCTTTAATTAGAATGGAGTGCAGCCTTGTGTGGGTGGGGTGTAGTAGCTGGGGGTGGGGTGGGCAGAGATGCTTAGAGAAGCTAGAAAGGCTCTCCAGGTTCCCTGCATTAGAGTCAGATTCCCAGGGGGAAAGGATGAAGCAAAGTTTGGAATGAGGGGAGGTTGTCTGATGGATGGAGGCAATGAAAAAAACATCTATTAGTGGTGCTTTTTTTTTTTTAAAGACTAGGAATTTATTATAGGAGTAAGATTTTACATGGTTGTGGAAGAAGATGTAGAATTAAGGCCCTGAAAGGGGCAGTAGGTGGATCAGGGAAGAGTCACTGACAAGCTCTCCTGAAGCACTGGCACAGGTGGACAAGTGAGACCTTGCAGGGGAATCTGGAGAGCCAGGCACATCCAGCTGCCAGAATGTGACTGGAAGGCTGTTGTTCGTACATCCATTTGTGGGCCTGGTGTCACTCCAAAGCTTTTCATTCAGAAGGTTGTGGTAGAGACAGGATCTTTTTAAGTTCCACAGGTAATTCTGATGAGAAGCCAGGCTTAAGAATCACCGTATTAAATAACTCAAAAAGTCCATTCTAACATGGAGACTAGATGATCTTAAGGTGACTTCAGGCTGACAAATGTTATTGTCTCTTAAATGGTAGTTGGTGTTCTCCTGAGAGAACAGTTCCTGAGGAAGCTAAGTAAACAACTTCCTGATACTGGAGATTTGCTAATTAAACACTTGGAACAGGCTCTGGGCAGAGGGGGACAAACAACTGTGGAATCTGACTTCTGAGAGTCTTCCAGCTTTAGGAGAGAGGGCAGCAGCTCTCAGGGCCAGTGACCTGAGGTTTCTCCCAGCCTCAGTCTGAAGGCCCTGGCTGCTGTCACTACAGGAGGCCATGCTCATGGTGGGACCACATATGGGGGAGGACAGGGGAGGGGCTGAGCTGGGCATACAGTGACAGGCATCGTGTGCTGTCCACCTTGATACCTATGAGCTGTGTGGCATGCAGAGCCAGTAATATCTGACATGTCCAGTGGGAAGGCCACCCAGATATCACCCAAGGGGGCACTGGCAAGGATTCTGCCCATGGATGCCTAGAATTTCTGCAAGACTGCATCATGACTTTGGTTTAAGCACAGGACACCCCTGGGCTTCTCTTCTGGAGTGCATATACTCCTGGGAAAAGTAATGTATTAAATCACTGTCTTCTGTAAAGGAAGTTGTTCAGAGCAGATAGCTCCTTGATTGGAGAAATGGGACCTCAGAGGGTGAGTAATCAGGGAGGGAGGGGAGCTGCAGGCCACCTCCCCACTGAGAGCATTGGAAAGATGGAGAGGAGTGTGCCTAACCCACCCCAAGGCTCCCTGTCATCCTGCCCAGAGGCCTGAATAATGCTCCAGAAAGAGAAGCACAAGTGAGGAGAAAGAGGAGAGGGAACAGGGGGACATGGATGAGAATTCCCACAAGCTCATGTCAGGAATTTGCTTTTCCCAAGGGGTTTTCAGACAATTTGGGCCATTGTACTGGTTCTGGGGAGTGGACCTGGATGAGCAGTTCCTTTTCTTCCTACCTCCCACTTTCACTAGGTGAAAACACCGGGTGTTCCACTCCCCATCCCCACAAAAGGCTATGAAAATAAATGTTTGGTAAATGGAATCATCTTCTGGAGGAATCACCTGCATCCATTCCATACAGGGGATGGAATCCTAGGAGGAACCCTGCAGGGAAGGGAAACTCCTTTCTGTGAAGGGCGTGCATCCAGCCCACCTCCCACCTCATTACCCAAATCTAACACTCATGGCCCTTCCCTAGAGAGAAGGCCCAGTCTTATCCCCAGACAAGTAGCATAATTCACTTTGTCCCCAGCCTTCCAGGAAATGCCCCTTCTTCATCAGGTAGAAACCCAACATCTCCATCTGCCAAGAAAGCTACCCTGTCTTGCACCCAACAACACATCCCATAAACCCAGAGTTGCGCAAAGCCAGATGGATTTGAAGGCAGAGAGGAGCTCTCTTCTCCCCACATGGAAGACTCAGGCACACAGTTGAGTACATGGCAAGGAGACAGCTCCCAGGAAAAACGTAGTTGCCTTCCAAGATAGATTCACCAATGTCCAGCTATGTCACACTGGGTCCTTGAGCACAGAGGAGATTAGTCAGTTAGAGAGGAGGATGGCAGTGGGGAAGCTCTTGGTGAAATCTGTGTTGGTTGCAGTCAGTGTCCACAAAGCAGGGTCTGCCCATACTCTCTGGGCACCATTTCCCCAGTGAGCACCATGAAAGAGCTCCCTGAGAAAATGTGGGCAGTGGAAATGGAAGGGAGAAGGGAAAAGTAAGCACAGGGCTGAAGTCAGCGATATTCTACCATCTCCTCACCTGCTCTTTTTTATACAGCTCTATTTTAGGCTGTCCACTTCTGTCCTGGTGTTTCTAGCTAGGAATAGGGGGACTGTCTCCTGTTCCCACTTTTTCTCCCTACATCTAACTTTCCCAGCCTCAGCAAGCAGGCTCAGCCTTACTTCTGCCACCTTATTTATTCCTCACAATGACTGGGTGAGGTCAAGATGTTCATGTCCTTGGGAAGATAAGGAAATAGAGGCTCAGGGAAGTTAGATAACTTGTCATAAACTACATTACCTGGAAAGATCAGTGTCAGGATATGAACAAATATTTCCTGACAATAAGACCAGCCCACTGGTTCTTCCATTACGCATACTGCACCTGTAGTACACGCTTGGAGGTCCTCCTGTGGGACCTCATCTAAATTTATCCTTCCAGACTGGCCCTAAGAGCAACTTGTCAAGACCCTCACCAGTGGACCATTGTACCTTCCAGAGTAAGAAGCAGAGATGTCTGGATCTGTGAACTCCACTCAGCAACAACTGCTTGTGGGAGACCTGTAGTGTGAGAAACCCCTGGCTTACTTGAATTTGTCTCTGCTTTCCAAGCCTCAGGAGACTACATGAACCAAGAGAGGAGGAACCATTTCTGTGGGTATATTTCCAGGGACTGCAGGATCAATAACCATGGACTCCTCTAAACCTCAGAGACAAGAACCCTTCCAGTGGTTCAAGGTGTTGTGGGCCATACAGGTGGGTAGAAGGGCAGTTTCATTAAAGGTATCAAGCAGGGCTTCCCTGGTGGCACAGTGGTTGAGAGTCCGCCTGCTGATGCAGGGGACACAGGTTCGTGCCCCGGTCCGGGAAGATCCCACATGCCACGGAGCGGCTGGGCCCGTGAGCCATGGCCGCTGAGCCTACGCGTCTGGAGTCTGTGCTCCCCAACGGGAGAGGCCACAACAGTGAGAGGCCCACGTACGGCAAAAAAAAAAAAAAAAAAAAGCTATCAAGCAAATCCAAGATTGAACGACCAATATTGTTAAGATTTAAATTCTCTTCAACTGATTTATAGATTCAACACGATTACAATCAAAATCCAAGCATGCTTTTAAAAAAGAAAACAAAACAGAATTTGACAAGCTGGTTCTAAAATTGGTATAGAAATTCAAGGCATCTAACATAGCCAAAACAATTTTGAAAAATAATCAAGTTGGAGGACTTACACTACCTGATTTCAAGACTTACTACACAGCTGTACTACTCAACACTGCATAGTACTGAGTAAGGATATACATATATCAATGAAACTGAATAAAGCAAGAAATAGACCCATACTCATATGTACAATTTATTTTTAACAGAGGTGGCAAGGCAACTTGATGAATGAAAGGAAAGCCTTTTCAACAACCTCTGCTCATTGATTGATTTGCATATATTGAAGAATCCTTGCATTCCTGGGACAAATCTCACTTGATCATGGTGTATGATCCTTTTAATGTATTGTTGGATTCTGTTTGCTAGTATTTTGTCCAGGATTTTTGTGTCTACGTTCATCAGTGATATTGGTCTACAGTTTTCTTTTTTTGTGATATCTTTTTCTGGTTTTAGTATCAGGGTGATAGTGGCCTCTTAGAATGAATTTGGGAGTATTCTTCCCTCTGCAATTTTTTGGAAGAGTTTAAGAAGGATAGGTGTTAGCTCTGTAAATTGATATAGCCACTGTGGAGAACAGTATGGAGGTTCCTTAAAAAACTTAAAATAGAACTACCATATGACCCAGCAATCCCACTGCTGGACATATATCCTGAGAAAAACATAATTCAAAAGGATACCTGTACCCCAATGTTCATTGCAGCACTATTTACAATAGCCAGGACATGGGAACAACCTAAATGTCCAATGACAGATGAATGGATAAAGAAGATGTGGTACATGTATACAATGGAATATTACTCAGTCATAAAAAGAACAAAATTGGGTCATTTGTAAAGATGTGGATGGACCTAGAGTCTGTCATACAGAGTGAAGTAAGCCAGAAAGAGAAAAACAAATATCGTGTATTAACGTATATATGTGGAATCTAGAAAAATGGTACAGATGAACCTATTTTCAGGGCAGGAATAGAGACAAAGACATAGAGGGCAGACATGTGGATATAGGGGGAGAAGGGGAGGGTGGGATGAATTGATTGACATGTATACACTACCATACATAAAATAGCTAGCTAGTGGGAACATGCTATAAAGCACAGGAAGCTCAGCTCAGTGCCCTGTGACAACCTAGATGGTGGGGTAGGAGGGACGTTCAAGAGGGAGGGAATATAGGTATACATATAGCTGATTCACTTCATTGTACATCAGAAACTAACACAACATTGTAAAGCAATTATACTCCAATAAAAAAGAAAACTGTGCTCAAACAACTAGAACTACAGAAAAGGAAAAAGAAATGAACCTTCATCCTTACCTCATGCCATACAGAAAATTAAGCTGAAATGGATTACAAACTTAAATATAAAAGCTAAAACTATAGTATTTTAGAAAAATTCATTGAAGAAGGGCTTCAAAGCCTTGCATTAGGCAAATATTTCTTAGGACACAAAAAGCATAAAGCAGTGAAGACATAATATGGTAAATTGGACTCTATTAAAATGTAGAACTTTTGCTCTTTGAAAAATACTATTAAGTAAAGATAAGCCATGGGTCAGAAGAAAAATATTCACAATACATACATCTGACAAAGAAATTGTATCCAAAATATATAAATAATTCTTACAACTTAATAATAAGATAACTGATTTTAAAAATGGCAAAAGATTACACAGACACCACTCTAAAGAGAATATATGAATGTCCAATAAGCATATGGAAAACTAGATGCTCAACAACATTAATACATCAGGAAAGTGTAAATTAAAACTACAGTGAGATGCAATTACGCATTCATTCTAATAGCTAAAATTAAAAAGGGTGATAATACCAAGTGTTGACAAGGATCTGGATCAACAATCTCTTGTATAATGTTGGTAGGAACATAAAATGGTACAACTATTTTGGCAAACTGGTAGAGAGTTTCTTGTAAAGTTAAACATATACTAACCATTAGAGATACCAATTTCACACTTGGGTATTTATTCAAGTAAAATGAAGACATATGTCCACACGAGGACTTGTATGTGGATGTTCATAGTAGCTTTATCCATAATAGCTCTAAACAGGAAACAACATGGGTCAATCAATATGTGAACAATAAACAAATTGTGTTATGCCTGTGCCATATAATATTGCTTAGCAATAAAAAGAAATGAGGTAATGATACATATGACAATATGGATGGATCTTACCACATTCTGCTGTGTGAAATAAGCAAGACATGAAAAAGTATACATGGTAAAATTCCATTTATATCAAGCTCTGGAAAACACCGATCAATAGTGACAGCACATCAGGGTTGCTTATGGTCAGTGGTGGGGATTGAATATAAAGAGGCACAAAGGAACAACCTTTTGGGGTGATAGAAATATTCCACATTTTGATTATTACACAGATACATACGTGTGTGTATGAGTATGTATTTGTTTTTTACACTCATCAAACTGAACATTTGAAATGAGTGCATTTTTATAGTATGTAACTCATACCACAATAAACTTGCTATAAAAAGATAGCATATACCCAATCTTCTCTCACTCTGCTTGCTAAAAACCATAATGCCTCCCACTGCACTTATAATAAAGTTCAAACTCCCTACATGTTCTACAAAGTCCTGCATGGTCTAGTGTCCTCTCTCACCACTGTCTCCAAGCTCACTGTCTCCCAGGCACACCAGCGTGCTGTCATTTCCCACTGTGGGCCTTCCCATGGGTAATTCTGCCTAGAATGCTCTCTGAGCAGCCTTCTGGCCCTACCCCCAACAGTTTTCCATAAGCCTTTGCTTCCTCTGAAAAGACTTCCTTCACTCCCCCATTTAAATGTCATCCCTGTATTATCTTTGCTCATGACATTCTTTTCCTACTTATCATAGTCCTTATCATAGTTTGTTCATGTGAATTAATATGGTGTCTCCTTAAGTAGAGTGTAAAATCAGCCTAGACTATAAAATCAAAATAGAACCTAGTGTGCTCTGCTCACTACTGATCCCTAGCATATAACAAAGTCCCTGGCACATAGCAGATGTTCAATAAATATTTGATGGATGGATGAATGGATAAATCACTGAATCAGTACTTTTTCCTCAGGGAAGAAGTCATTTGGAATGAATGAAGCACTACAGTGAGGACAGCATAGGGTAGAATAAAGCACCAGGCTTGAATCTCAAGTTCTGGCTTTCTCACTAGTGCACAGACCAGATCTGATTCAGTAGAGCTGGGTTGAGGTCCAGGAATCCTAACTTTTAACAAGGGGCCCAGGGTAATTCTTATGCTTAAGATGTATGGAAATAACTAGGTGAGCACATATGCACATATTCCTATAAACACAAGCAAATCCATATGTGGAAATTTTTGACCCACTGTTTGTTTCAAAAAATGGGATCCTATTTTCCTCATTTATCTGTATTGTATTTTTCTCACTCAGCAGTCCCTTGTAGAAGTATCTCTAAGTCATTTGGTATAAAAGAATTATTACTTCTTTTTTCTTTATTAATAGATACATAATAGAACATGGGTGGTGTAGTAGTCCTTAGTGCTATTGACCAACACTTTAAGTTCCCTTCCCTTCCCAGTACATGGTAGGATTGTACTTTCTGGCTCACCTATGGCTGAATGGGCTGAAACATTTAATCATCTGGTGCAGAACCTCCAGAACTCTTTTTCCCTCTGTCATAGCAGCTGGCAATGTTCAAGGTGGTGATTGCTGCATCAGCTGGGGTCTCTGAATGACCACGAGGAGCAGAGTCCCTTACTGGCTTGAATTGGACATATAGAAAGAACAAGCAACCCATTTTTATTGATTTAAGTAACTGTGACTTTGGAATTGTTTATTCCACATCAATACCCAGCCTAGCCTAAGGGAAACATGTTGTTGTACCAGAATTTCTTCAACCATTCTCTATTGATAGATGCTCACTCTGTTTCTAGTGTTTCTGCCACTAACAACGACACTCCAGTAAACATCCTTTTATGTATATTCTTATACACTGGTATGAAAACACACAAATAGAGAAAAATATGAATGGATGCATAATAGGTTGAAAATGGGTTATGAGGTTTTGTAGAGAAGAGCTTGTGGGTGAGGATTATGAATACGGAAGGGGTTGGAGAGGGGAGAAGGAACTAAAGGAAAAAAAGTCACAATTCATATCTAAAGCTATGTACAACACGATCGCTTTTATGCAATTCTGTGAAAGTATAAATCTACACTCTATCCAGTTCAACTTAAAGATATATACATATATTTGAAATTATAAAAAGTAAATTACTTAGTAATTTTTTTAAAAAGAAAGCCACCAGATTATTTAAGACCCTAATGAAAATGCAAATGTTATTTGGTATGATCAAATACTAAGGGATTATCAAGCAATTATTTATACTTCTACTTAGGTTACATTAACGGATTAGTAAGTGCATCCTGACTGAAGGAATAAAGAGGCAGCACTCACAGCAGCCTGGTTTTGATGTGGTGGAGGGGGGAGAAGGAGAGGGAAAAGGCTGGAATGCCCTTTGATGATAAGTCGAAAGGGGGACTTTAAAGGGGCAAGGAGCAGCAAGAGAGCATTGAGAAAGCAGGTGAGGACTCCAGATATGATGGAGAGGGGTGTGTGAGCAAAACTAGTGGGGGAGAACTAGTAAGTAAAATAGACTGGTGAGATCATCTGGTCTAGTTTAATTTTACAAGAAGGAATTATTTTCTTTTCATATTATCTCTAGTGACTTGCACAATGCCTGGCCAGTCAGAAGAAGAACCCAAAAAGTGTTTGATGATTAAGTGGGGGGTAGGGGAGAAAGAGAGAGAGAGAGGGAGGATGAGAGGGAAAGAGAACAAGGAAGTGACTGTTTCATAGCTTATCAGTTGCAGAGTCAGGGGTAAAATCTAGATGCAGTTTTTTTAAGAGTACTTGAAATAGAAAGAAACAAGGAAAGAAGCGACGTGAAGGAAGGAGGAGGGGAAGGAGATCTCTCTCTCTCTCTCTCTTTCTCTCTCTCTCTATGCTCTCTTCTCCCTCCTAGGAGTGGAAGTGGAGGTGTATTGGGTGTGGGGAAAAGACACCAGCTGGCCCTTCTCTCATGTTCTAGGTTGTATGGCAGAAAGGACTTCCTGCCTCTGGATGAACACTACACAGACCCCAACAGCATGAGCCTCTCAAGTCACTGCCCACGAGCACTAGTGTCTGTCGGTCACACTTGCCCACTAGCTCCCTCTGTTGTAGCGGCCACCTCCAGGTCTGTAGACTGATCCTGTCAGTCAGGCTCCCAGTGGGATCAGGTACAGTCACCCAGCCCTTTCTTGGCTCAATTCTTTTTTTCTTTTTTTAATTAATTAATTTATTTTTGCGGTGTTGGTTCTTCATTTCTGTGTGAGGGCTTTCTCTAGTTGTGGCAAGCAGGTGCCACTCTTTATCGCGGTGCGCGGGCCTCTCACTATCGCGGCCTCTCTTGTTGCGGAGCACAGGCTCCAGATGCGCAGGCTCAGTAGTTGTGGCTCACGGGCAGTTGCTCCACGGCATGTGGGATCCTCCCAGACCAGGGCTTGAACCCGTGTCCCCTGAATTAGCAGGCAGATTTTCAACCACTGCACCACCAGGGAAGACCTTGGCTCAATTCTTTGAAGGAGATTTGTTGTCCAATCAACTGGTTGATTATACCCAACAAAACTGGTTATAGATATGTTAATGAAACAATCATTTTACTGTTTGTAGTCTTCATCTCTCTTTCCATTTGTATTTTCCCCCAAAAGTGATCCTCAGTCTTAGGTGCCCAAATCTATCCTTTTCTCCATACATGACCATCCCTTGAAGATAATATCTCCTGGACAGGCTATGCTAATTCTTTATGAAATGTAGTGAACTGTGCAGGGATTTGAAAAGGGTTTAACAGGGGATCTAATATACTCATCTATACCAAGGTTCTAGGGTCTGATAACCCCTTAATGTGTTATCTCTCCAAGCAGATTTGCAATATTATAAAGCACAAAGGAATTAAGTTGTTGTACATCAGCTAATAAGGCAGTGGACTCAGGCTCAACTTTCTGAACATGAATATGTTTAATATAAGTGGATCATAGAATCTAGGTGGTTAAGTATCAGATGATTTGGGATGTGGTAAGTATAGAGTGGATACGGGCTATAAAGAATTGAACTTGGATTCTGTTTCACATGGGATGCTTTTAAATAAAAATAATAGATTATACAACTAAGTGTGACTAAAGATTGAGGGAATTTTATTACATCACAAGAATTCTAGAGTTTGGTTAATTTAGCAGCTGGAAATATCTCCTCTTTCTTTTGTATTACATTTGATTTCAAGGTGGCTGTATCTATCCTATGTACTGTGCAAATACAACATTCATTAAAGAAACTGGAGGAAGGACCTCTACTTTCATTCCTCATGCATCCTTTTTTCAGTAGGGATAAAAAACCTTTACAGAAATGCTTTGTATTAATAAACATGAACTTACTATCATAACACATACCACCGAAATTCCTGTGACCAAACACAATAAAGGTTAATTTCTTGCTCATGTCATAGTCTGATTCAAAATGACTGGGGTGGGGAGGATGCTCTGCTCCATGCAGACACTTAGGGACCCAGGATCCTTCCAGCTAGTGGCTCTAGCATCCTCCAGGGCCTCAGAAAAATCTTCTGGATTGTCAGCATCTGGCCTGTGGGTGAGAGAAAAGATGGTATAGAGAAGGTGCAGAAAGTGATATACCTCACTTCTATTCACATTCCATTAGTGAAAACTAGCTATATGACCACAGTAAGATGTAAAAGGGCTAGAGAATATAATCTAATTCTCTGCCCCAGAAGACGAGGAGCATATGGATTCTGGCAAATACCATCAGCCTCTGTCACACACCCCATCAGCTATCCTCTCACTTCCCACTGGCCAGGAGTAGGTCAAATGCTCATGAATAACTCATCCACTCTCAAATGGAATGAGGATGATTGGATTTACTTGTGTGGTTCACAGACACTCAGGTGATCCGCTGTGCTCCCCACTTTCTGGTATTCATGCCCTTGTATAACCCCTTCCCCTTGAGTGTGGGTGGGATGTGTGACCTTCCTCCAAAGAACAGAATATAGCCAAGGTATGTGAGGTCCCTCTTTTTGGCAAAGGTGATGGAATGTCACTGTTATAATTACTTTGTATCACGTTATATAAGACTCTATCTAGAGATTCTTCTTGCTAGCTTGGTGTAATAAGCCTCCATTTTGAAGAAGCCACATGGCAAGAATCCGTGTGCAGCCTCTAGGAACCAAGAGCAACCTTGGGTCAACAGCCAACAAGGAATAGAAGCTCCATATTCTACAATTGCAAGGAAATGATTTCTGCCAACAAGCTGAGTAAGCTTGAAAGCAGATTCTTCTCCAGTCAAGCCTCCAGATAAGAATGCAGCCCAGGAGACTTTCAAGATGGTGGAGCAGCAAGAGGTGGAGATCACCTTCCTCTCCACAGATACATCAGAAATACATCTACATGTGGAACAACTCCTACGGAACACCTACTGAACGCTGGCAGAAGACTCAGACTTTCCAAAAGGCAAGAAACTCCTCACGTACATGGGTAGGGCAGAAGAAAAAAGAAAAAACAGAAACAAAAGAAGAGGGACAGGAACTGCACCTCGGGGAGGGAGCTGTGAAGGAGGAAAAGTTTCCACACACTAAGGAGCCCATTCACTGGTGGAGACAGGGGGGTGGTGGTGGGGAAGCTTCGTAGCCATGGAGGAGAGTGCAGCAACAGGCGTGCGGAGGGCAAAGAGGAGAGATTCCCACACAGAGGATTGGTGCTGACCAGCACTCACCAGCCTGAGAAGCTTGTCTGCTCACCTGCCGGGGCGGGCAGGGGCTGGGAGCTGAGGCTCGGGCTTCGGAGGTCAGACCCCAGGGAGAGGACTGCAGTTGGCTGCGTGAACACAGCCTGAAGGGGGATAGTGTACCACAGCTAGATGGGAGGGAGTCCAGGAAAATGTCTGGAGCTGCCTAAGAAGCAAGAGACCATTGTTTCAGGGTGAGTGAGGAGAGGGGATTCAGAGCACCGCCTAAACAAGCTCCAGAGATGGGAGCGAGCCACAGCTATCAGCACGTACCCCAGAGACAGGCATGAAATGCTAAGGCTGCTGCTGCAGCCACCAGGAAGCCTGTGTGCAAGCACAGGTCACTATCCAAACCTCCCCTCTTGGGAGCCTGTGCAGCCCACCACTGCCAGTGTCCCATGATCCAGGGACAACTTCCCTGGGAGAACACAAGGCCCGCCTCAGGCTGTTGGAATTTCATGCCAGCCTCTGCCACTACAGGCTCGCCCTGCACTCCGTACCCCTCTCCCTCCCCTTGGCCTGAGTGTGCCAGAGCCCCCTAATGAGCTGCTACTTTAACCCCGTCCTGTCTGAGCGAAGAACAGACACCCTCAGGCGACCTACATGCAGAAGCAGGGCCAAATCCAAAGCTGAACCCCAGGTGCTGTGCAAATAAAGAAGAGAAAGGGAAATGTCTTCCAGCAGCCACATGAGCAACAGATTAAATCCCAACAATCAACTTTATGTACCTGCATCTCTGGAATACCTGAATAGACAATGAATCACCCCAAAATTGGGAGAAACTGCAGACTTCCTGTTTACTTTCTACATATAATTTGTTTTTGGTTTTATGTTTATTGTAATTTAGTATTTAGAGTTTATTATCATTGGTAGATTTGTTTATTGACTTCATTGGTCTCTTGCTTTTTTTCTTAATATATAGATATATTTTTTTCCTTTCTCTCTTTTTGTATTTATGTGTATGCTTCTTTGTGTGATTATGTCTGTATAGCTTTGCTTTTACCATTTGTTCTGGGTTCTGTCTGTCCACTTTGTTTTCTTTTTTTTATTACTTTAAAATTTTATTTTATTTTTAATATTTTTAAAATTTTTCATTTTAATAACTATATTTTATTTATTTATTTTTCCTTCTTTCTTTCCTTCTTTCTTTCTTTCTTCTCCCCTTTTCTTCTCAGCTGTGAGGCGGACAGGGTCTTGGTGCTCAAGCCAGGTGTCACGTCTGTGCTGCTGAGGTGGGAGAGCCAAGTTCAGGACACTGATCCACAAGAGACCTCCCAGCTCCATGTAATATCAAATAATGAAGGCTTTCCCAGACATCTCCATCTCAACACTAAGACCCAGCTCTGTTCAACAACCAGAAGACTACAGTGCTGGACACCCCATGCCAAACAACTAGCAATACAGGAACACAACCCCACCCATTAGTAGAGAGGCTGCCTACAATCATAATAAGGTCACAGACACCCCAAACACATCACCAGACATGGTCCTGCCCACAAGAAAGACAAGATCAAGCCTCATACACCAGAGCACAGGCACCGGTCGCCTCCACCAGGAGGTCTACACAACCCACTGAAGCAACCTTAGTCACTGGGGGCAGACATCAAAAACAACAGGAACTACGAACCTGCAGCCTGCAAAAAACAGATCCCAAACACAGTAAGTTAAACAAAATGAGAAGACAGAGAAACACATGGCAGACGAAGGAACAAGATAGAAACCCACCAGACCAAACAAATGAAGAGGAAATAGGCATCTACTTGAAAAATAATGCAGAGTAATGAGAGTAAAGATGATCCAAAATCTCAGAAATACAATGGAGAAAATACAAGAGAGGTTTAACAAGGACCTAGAAGATCTAAAGAGCAAACAAACAATGATGAACAACACAATAAATGAAATTAAAAATTCTCTAGAAGAATTAAAAATTCTATAGCAGAATAATTGAGGCAGAAGAATGGATAAGTGACTTGGAAGATAAAATAGTGGAAATATCTACTGCAGAGCAGAATAAAGAAAAAAGAATGAAAAGAATTGAGGACAGTCTCAGAGACCTCGGGGACAACATTAAACAAACCGACATTTGACTTATTGGGATCCCAGAAGAAGAGAAAAAGAAAGGGACTGATAAAATATTTGAAGAGATTATAGTTGAAAATTTCCCTAACATGGGAAAGGAAATATTCAATCAAGACCAGGAAGCACAGACAGCCATGTACAGGATAAATCCAAAGAGAGAAACGCCAAGACACATATTATTCAAACTATTAAAGATTAAGTACAAAGAAAAAATATTAAAAGCAGCAAGGGAAAAACAACAAATAACATACAAGGGAATCCCCAAAATGTTAACAGCTGATCTTTCAGCACAATCTCTGCAAGCCAGAAGGGAGTGGCAGGACATATTTAAAGTAATGAAACGGAAAAACCTACAACCAAGGTTACTCTACCCAGCAAGGATCTCATTCAGATTCAATGGAGAAATTAAAACCTTTACAGGCAAGCAAAAGTTAAGAGAATTCAGCACCACCAAAGCAGCTTTACAACAAATGCTAAAGGAACTTCACTTGGCAGGAAACACAAGAGAAGGAAAAGACCTACAATAACAAACCCAAAACAATGAAGAAAATGGGAATAGGAACATACATATCAATAATTACCTTAAATGTAAATGGATTAAATGCTCCCACCAAAAGACACAGACTGGCTGAATGGATACAAAAACAAGACCCATATCTATGCTGTCTAGAAGAGACCCACTTCAGACCTAGGGACACATACAGACTAAAAGTGAGGGGATGGAAAAAGATATTGCATGCAAATGGAAATTAAAAGAAAGCTGCAGTAGCAGTTCTCATATCAGACAAAATAGACTTTAAAACAAAGACTATTACATGAGACAAAGAAGAACACTATGTAATGATCAAGGGATCAATCCAAGAAGAAGATATAACAATTGTAAGTATTTATACACCCAAAATAGGAGAACCTCAATACATAAGGCAAATGCTAACAACCATAAAAGAAAAATCAACAGTAACACAATCATAGTAGGGGATTTTAACACCCCACTTTCACCACTGGACAGACCATCCAAAATGAAAATAAATAAGGAAACCAAAGGTTTAAATGATACATTAAGCAATACGAACTTAATTGATATATATAGGACATTCCATCCAAAAACAACAAAATACACTTTCTTCTCAAGTGCTCACGGACCATTCTCCAGGATAGATCATATCTTGGGTCACAAATCAAGCCTTGGTAAATTTAATAAAATTGAAATCGTATCAAGTATCTTTTCTGACCACAACATTATGAGACTAGATATCAATTACAGGAAAAAATCTGTAAAAAATACAAACACAACAATACACTACTAAATAACCAAGAGATGACTGAAAAAATCAAAGAACAAATCAAACAATACCTAGAAACAAAAGACAATGAAAACACTACAACCTAAAACCTATGGGATGCAGCAAAAGCAGTTCTAAGAGGGAAGTTTATAGCAATACAACCCTACCTCAAGAAATAAGAAACACCTCAGATAAACAACCTAAACTTACAGCTAGAGCAATTAGATAAAGAAGAACAATAAACCCCAAAGTTATCAGAAGGAAAGAAATCCTAAGGATCAGATCAGAAATAAATAAAAAAGAAATGAAAGTAATGATAGCAAAGATCAATAAAACCAAAAGCTGGTTCTTTAAGAAGATAAACAAAATTGATAAACCATTAGCAAGACTCGTCAAGAAAAACAGGGATTAGACTCAAATCAATAAAATTAGAAATGAAAAAGGAGAAGTAACAACTGATGCTACAGAATTACAAAGGATCATGAGCGATTACTACAAGCAATGCTATGACAATAAAATGGACAACCTTTAAGAAATGGACAAATTCTTAGAAAAGCACAGCCTTCTGAGACTGAACCAGCAAGAAATAGAAAATATAAACAGACCAGTCACAAGCACTGAAATTGAGACTGTGATGAAAAATCTTCCAAGAAAGAAAAGCCCAGGACCAGATGGCTTCACAGGCGAATTCTATCAAACATTAGAGAAGAGTTAACACCTATCCTTCTCAAACTCTTCCAAAATATTGCAGAGGGAGGAACACTCCCAAACTCATTCTATGAGGCCACCATCACCCTTAAACATAAACCAGACAAAGGTGTCACAAAGAATGAAAACTACAGGCCAATATCAATGATGAACATAGATGTAAAAATCCTCAACAAAATACTAGCAAACAGAATCCAACAGCACATTAAAAGGATCATACACCATGATCAAGTGGCGTTTATCCCAGGAATGCAAGGATTCTTCAATATAGGCAAATCAATCAATGTGATAAACCATATTAACAAATTGAAGACAAAAAACAATATGATCATCTTAAAAGATGCAGAAAAAGCTTTTGACAAAATTCAACACCTATTTATGATTAAACACCCTCCAGAATGTAGGCATAGAGGGAACTTTCCTCAACATGATAAAGGTCATATTTGACAAACCCACAGTCAATATAATTCTCAATGGTGAAAAATTGAAACCATTTCCACTATGACCAGGAATAAGACAAGGTTGCCCACTCTCACCACTATTATTCAACATAGTTTTGGAAGTTTTAGCCACAGCAATCAGAGAGGAAAAAGAAATAAAAGGAATGCAAATCAGAAAAGAAAAAGTAAAGCTCTCACTATTTACAGCTGACATGATGTTATACATGGGGAATCATAAAGATGCTACCAGAAAACTACTAGGGCTAATCAATGAATTTGATAAAGTAGCAGGATACAAAATTAATGCACAAAAATCTCTTGCATTCCTGTACACGAATGACAAAAAATCTGAAAGAGAAATTAAGGAAACACTCCCATTTACCATTGCAACAAAAAGAATAAAATACCTAGGAATAAACCTGCCTAAGGAAACAAAAGACTTGTATGCAGAAAACTATAAGACACTAATGAAAGAAATTAAAGATGATACAAATAGATCGAGAGATACACCATGTTCTTGGATTGGAAGAATGAACCTTGTGAAAATGACTCTACTACCCAAAGCAATCTACAGCTTTAATGTAATCCCTATCAAACTACCAATGACATTTTTCACAAAGTAGAACAAAAAATTTCACAATTTGTATGGAAACACAAAAGACCCTGAATAGCCAAAGCAATCTTGAGAACAAAAAATGGAGCTGGAGGAATCAGGCTCCCTGACTTCAGACTATACTACAAAGCTACAGTAATCAAGACAGCATGGTACTTGCACAGAAACAAAAATATAGATCAATGGAACAGGATAGAAAGCCCAGAGATAAACCCACACCAATAGGGTCAACTTATCTTTGATAAAGGAGGCAAGAATATACAATGGAGACAAGACTGCCTCTTCAATAAGTGGTGCTGGGAAAACTGAACAGCTACATGTAAAAGAATGAAATTAGAACACTCCCTAACACCATACACAAAAATAAACTCAAAATGCATTAAAGACCTAAATGTAAGGCCAGACACTCTAACACGCCTAGAGGAAAACATAGGCAGAACACTCTATGACATAAATCACAGCAAGATCCTTTTTGACACACTCCTAGAGAAATGGAAATAAACAAATGGGACCTAATGAAACTTAAAAGCTTTTTCATAGCAAAGGAAACCATAAACTAGAGGAAAAGACAGCCCTCAGAATGGGAGAAAATATTTTCAAATGAAGCAACAGACAAAGGATTAATCTCCAAAATTTACCAGCAGCTCATGTAGCTCAGTATCAAAAAACAAACAACCCAATCCTAAAATGGGCAGAAGATCTAAATAGACATTTCTCCAAAGAAGATATACAGATTGCCAACAAACACATGAAAGAATGCTCAACATCAATAATCATTAGAGAAATGCAAGTCAAAACTTCAATGAAGCATCACCTTACACAAGTCAGAATGGCCATCATCAAAAAATCTACAAACAATAAATGCTGGAGAGGGTATGGAGAAATGGGAACCATCTTGCTCGTTTGGTGGGAATGTAAATTGATACAGCCATTATGGAGAACATTATGGAGATTCCTTAAAAAACTAAAAATAGAACTACCATACGACTCAGCAATCCCACTACTGGGCATATACCCTGAGAAAACTATAATCCAAAAAGAGTCATGTACTACAATATTCACTGCAGCTCTATTTACAATAACCAGGACATGGAAGCAATCTAAGTGTCCATCAACTGATCAATGGATAAAGAAGATGTGGCACATATATACAATGGAATATTACTCAGCCATAAAAAGAAACGAAACTGAGTTATTTGTAGTGAGGTGGGTGGACCTAGAGTCTGTCATACAGAGTGGAGTAAGTCAGAAAGAGAAAACAAATACCATATGCCAACACATATATATGGAATCTAAAAAAGAATGTTCTGATGAACCTAGGGGCAGGATAGGAATATAGATGCAGATTTAGAGAATGGACTTGAAGGCACGGGGAGCAGGAAGGTAAGCTGGGATGAAGTGAGAGAGTGGCACAGACCTATATACACTACCAAATGTAAAATAGATAGCTAGTGGGAAGCAGCCATATAGCACAGGGAGATCAGCTTGGTGCTTTGTGACCACCTAGAGGGGTGGAATAGGGAGGGTGGGAGGGAGATGCAAGAGGGAGGAGATATGGAGATATATATATATTTATAGCTGATTCACTTTGTTATACAGCAGAAACTAACACATCATTGTAAAGCAGTTATACTCCAATAAAGATGGCAAAAATAATAATAAAATAAAATAAAAAAGAATGCAGCCTGGTTGACATCTTGATTGGAGCTTTGTGAGACCCAGAGCAGAAGACCCATCTAAGCTGTGCATGCCTGGACTCCTGACCCACAGAAACTGTGACATAATAAACATGTGTTATTTGAAGCCAAGACGTTTGTGTTAATTGGTTGTGCAGCAGTAGAATACTAATACAGCTTAGATCCATTGTGGTTAAACAGTCGAATTAGAAGGATGCCAACTTATCTGACCAACTTGAGAATGAAGACCCAATCAAAATCAGGCTCTTCCAGGAGGGACTGTGGGATGCTTGGCTATCGCTACACCATGTACAGTGTTTGCTATAGACTACATTCTACAAAAACAGGTGGCAAAGCCCATGCTGTAGTACTCTCTGGAACAAACACATCAATGTAGGCTCTTATATATAGCATTTTACATTTTAACTGAAGTAGAGATAAGTTGTCTATTAAATGGAAATGAGTATTATGAAGTTTTAACTGGGTCATGTAAAACTACCAAGACATCAGTGGTTGTAAGTTCCAGGGACTCTGAGAATCTGATGAGATTCTGGACACCCTCTTCTCAGAAAAAAGATGTACTTGAATACCTACATATAAAATTTTGCCTACAATTTTAGAAGATTTAGAAGAAGAGATCACTTTAGGCCTATCCAGAGGCCCCCAGGTTGGCAACATATATGGGGTTGACTGACCTGCCTTTTGTGTCACGTAGATATGAGAGAGTAATAGCAGATGACAGTTGTACAGAGTCAGAAAATGTTCTGGAAACCTCAGCTTTGTATGGCAGAATTTTTTTCAGAGTGTGACTCAGGGCTCACCTAGAAGAGTTGAGGCAGGAAAGAGTAGAGAGAGCATCCCAAGGCTACAAGACTGATGGGCAAGGATAGAGACAGACTTTCTGGATTAGCCTAAACCTGGAAACAGTTTGAGGGAAATACAGAACAGCCAGGGGTCTTGAATGGAGGAAGGCACATGACAGCACTGGAAAGAGGAGAAGATGAGAAAGTAGAAGAGCAAGAACTGGAGGAAAAAGAGCCACACCTTCCAGGTGGATGATGGCATTACCTCCTCTACCTGTCCTGTCCCCTGTCCAGGAGTGAGAAGGTGGAAATGAAAAGGACAAGTAAAAGCTGCATTTCTAAGGGATTTTTGACTTCTCTGTGACAATGGTTTAACTTTGTTTTTAATTCAATTATAATACAAAAAATTAAT
Organism: Aethalodelphis obliquidens; assembly: GCF_003676395.1. Lineage (NCBI taxonomy): Eukaryota > Metazoa > Chordata > Mammalia > Artiodactyla > Delphinidae > Aethalodelphis > Aethalodelphis obliquidens. The sequence goes on from NW_020838018.1 coordinate 6,764,856, forward strand.
ATAAGCATTTTCTGGATCATATAGATAACTACCTTATAACCAACTGCTGTGATTGTGTCAGTAAAAATTAGCACTGCAATACTTGACGTGGTCCAGTGAGAAAAGAACAGAGGGGAAATTACAATGTAAATGGTGCGCTCCTGCCAAGTGAAAGCCAAATGACTTCATAGATGTTGGCGTATTAGTGGGAGAACTGAATCATCGCATGGCACATGGAAGCAGAATCAGGCCAAACTCAAAGGACCTCTTGGATGTATTCATATCCGTGGGGGGTGACTCAGTTTGAGCAAGCAATATCTACTGTAACATTGAATTAATCTTTTAAATTTGAATTGTTTTGATTTTTCTATGTATTTGATATGCAAAATCATTTTGATTTTGCGGTGGTCATTAGGGATACTCACAGATATCCAGTTCTTCCTTCTTCCTGGACACATGGCAGCATGGAATTTTGGGGTCCCTCTGTTGAATAGGATACATGATTAGTTCTGGCTACTGAGTTGTGAGACATCCCTACCATTTTCTTTTTCATCTTCATCCCTATATCTTTGATCCAAGAACTCCAAGAAAAGCAGCATTGCTATTATCCCTGAAATAGGCCATCCAGAACCAGTGCACAGTACTCGCTTTTGTTAAAATCTGATAGAGCGAGACAGATCAAAGGCAGGACTTGGGTGCTGTCAGCACCCTGGTCATTCTAGACTTTGGAATTGTGACACTTGTCAGATGGGACGCTGAGCAGTATAAAGGTCACCTAGAGCCAATCCTCTTTAGACTCAGGGTTTCTCTTTGACCCCCTCCAAGGTAGGATGTGTTTAGGGCTGGCTGTTCCCTCTTGGCTGAGCCAGCTGGGGTGAAAGGAGGCTCTGGGTCTATACTCCTCAGAATCTTTGTATCTCCTCATCATCAGTTGCAGTAAAAAAGCTTATCCATTGCCATGTGCTGAGGAAAACCCTGGCACTCAAAGACATTTTTATTGATGATGATGGTAATAATAATAAATAATTTTATAGCACTTTCATCCAGTGTAAGTTGCAAACAAAAATAGTATATTCAATCAACAAATGTGTCCTGCCCTCTGTTTTTTTCGCTCAGAGCCTTACCCCTCCACCCCCTATAGATACATCACACACCCTGTGGATCCCTGCCCCCAACACACACACACACACACACACACACACACACACATACACACACACACAGACAGTGCTCTTGCTTCATGGTAACAGCTCACATTTGCCTGAAGTGGAAGTTTACAAAGTACAGTTCCTACATTTAATCTTCTCAACAATGTTATTAGTTGTCATTTTCCCCAGTCTCACATAAGACAACTGATCAGAGAATGAGAAAGTGCTGATTCTGGGACACTCTCTGAGATCCCACAGGAGAAGAGCCAGGCTGAGGTCAGGGAGGGAAGCCCAGAACCTGAAATGCCAGCTGGGCCTGTTCAAGTGCCCGCTTACAGGGAGCAAAGTCTAAAAAGCTGTGACTGGAAAGCAGAGTCATCAGGACAAACCAAAGTTGGAACAGCACACAAGAAGACATGATTGGAAGAGAAGGTAAGTTTGAAAAGCTGAAGCAAAAAGAAAATGAGACAGACAGAGGCTAAAGAGATCCAGGACTGTCAGAGGCTAGTGGGGAGTTTAAGGATGCTCTTTTCTTGGGAGGCAGCTGGTCCTTACAGCAACACGATGTCACTAGATATTTTGACTCTAAATCTGGGCCACTCTTGATTTTTATCCTGAGCTTCATGTATATACAAGACTTTGTTTCTGTGTGTTTTCAGATGTGTGTTCTTTAGGGAACACAGTTCATAGATTTTATCAGATTCTTAAAGGGAACTTTTTGGTCTCCCACCTAAGCAACTGAACTGCCTTCACTGTGTGCCTTGGCCCCCTTCCCTGGCCTCCTGAATTCCAAGATTTAATGTCCCACCCCATCCTTTCCAGTCCTGGAGGATTCTCCATGAGCCACTCTTCTAGCTCATCTCCAATGAATCAATTAATAGATTAATTAATTGATAGAGAACCTCTTTGGTATCTAAACCAACACTAGACACCATTACAGAATATACATAAGGCATAGTCTTACCCTCATACACCTTAAGATCTGGGCTTCGGGACAAGACATAAAATGAAGGGCCAAGGGTAAAAGCTAGCATAATAGTCAGTTGGTAAGATGCAGACAAGTTGCTGTCAGAAGAGAGAGTTGAATGAGGTGTTGGGTTATCAGGCAGCTGTGTGTATTGGTGAGGGAGAGAACCATGCCTGTGGAGACAGATGATCTGGGTCTCAGTCCTAACCACCACCTACTGCACAGTCTTGGGTGAGTTATTAACGTCTCTCATTTGTAAAGTTAGGGACAGTAACACTACCTTGGTATGTGTTGTCATCATTACAATGGGGGATTATGTAAACTGATGTGGATGGAAGTGCCTAGCCCAGGGCTGATGTTCTAAGAGTGATCCATAATCACCAGGATCTGAGCTACATAGGTATTTACTTAAAAATTATGTATTGTTTGGTTTTGCATGTCTACAAACATTTTATAAATTGAATCAGACTTTGTGTTTTCTTTATCACTCAAAAGAAAATGTGTAATGGTCATTTATTTTGATAGATGGGGCTCTGGTTAATCCATTTTTACTTAAATGACTTTACCACACTTTATTTGTACAGTCTTCTGTTTGTAGACCTTTTGTGTTCTTTCCCAAATCTTTGCTACTATAAATATTTATGTTAATAAACATACTTGTAGCTATGAAAGAGTTTCTCCAGAAGTGTAATTGCTGGCTTCTACGGTAGAAAGCCAAATTGTTTATCAAATATTTGTAACAATTCACGTTCTAATCAACAATATATGAAAATTCCCATTGCCTCGCTAATACTTGATCTTGTCAGATTTAAAAACTTCTTTGTGCCACTCGATGGCACAAAATAGTGGATGTGTTTGATTTGCATTTCTCTAATGGTTAATGTGATTAAATAAATTTTCATGGCTTTAGCAGATTTTGGTTTTTTTATTGATATGCCTTGTTATGTCTTTGTCCAACTTTCTAGGTCTACATTTTTATGTCTTTTTCTTATTGACTCATAAAAGTTCTTTTTATATTGTGAATACTAATTCTTTGTCAGTAAGTGTGGCAAATATCTTCTCAAAGTTTTTGGTTTGTTTTTCTAATTTCTTCATGTTTTTTATGATAAACAGAATATCTTAATTATAAGGCCAATAAAAGTGTCAATTTTTAGTAATATATGCTTTCTAGAACATGTTTAAGAAAATCCTCCCCACCCTGAGGTTGAGACATTCTCTGCAATTCTATTTTTTTTTTTTACATCTTTATTGGAGTATAATTGCTTTACAATGGTGTGTTAGTTTCTGCTTAATAACAAACTGCATCAGTTATACATATATATATGTTCCCATATCACTTCCCTCTTGCGACTCCCTCCCTCCCACCTTCCCTATCCCACCCCTCTAGGTGGTCACAAAGCACCGAGCTGATCTCCCTGTGCTATGAGGCTGCTTCCCACTAGCTATCTATTTTACGTTTGGTAGTGTATATATGTCCATGCCACTCTCTCGCTTTGTCACAGCTTACCCTTCCCCCTCCCCATATCCTCAAGTCCATTCTCTAGTAGGTCTGTGTCTTTATTCCTGTCTTACCCCTAGGTTCTTCATGACAATTTTATTTTCTTAAATTCCATATATATGTGTTAGCATATGGTATTTGTCTTTCTCTTTCTGACTTACTTCACTTTGTATGACAGACTCTAGGTCCATCCACCTCATTACAAATAGCTCAATTTCATTTCTTTTTATGGCTGAGTAATATTCCATTGTATATATGTGCCACAACTTCTTTACCCATTCATCTGATGATGGACACTTAGGTGGTTTCTATCTCCTGGCTATTTTAAATAGAGCTGCAATGAACATTTTGGTACATGACTCTATTTGAATTATGGTTTTCTCAGGGTATATGCCCAGTAGTGGGATTGCTGGGTCATATGGTAGTTCTATTTGTAGTTTTTTAAGGAACCTCCATAGTGGCTGTACCAATTCACATTCCCACCAGCAGTGTAAGAGTGTTCCCTTTTCTCCACACCCTCTCCAGCATTTATTGTTTCTAGATTTTTTGATGACGGCCATTCTGACTGGTGTAAGATGATATCTCATTGTAGTTTTGATTTGCATTTCTCTAATGATTAATGATGTTGAGCATTCTTTCATGTGTTTGTTGGCAATCTGTATATCTTCTTTGGAGAAATGTCTATTTAGGTCTTCTGCCCATTTTTGGATTGGGTTGTTTTTTTGTTATTGAGCTGCATGAGCTGCTTATAAATTTTGGAGACTAATCCTTTGTCAGTTGCTTCATTTGCAAATATTTTCTCCCATTCTGAGGGTTGTCTTCTGGACTTGTTTATGGTTTCCTTTGTTGTGCAAAAGCTTTGAAGGTTCATTAGGTCCCATTTGTTTATTTTTGTTTTTATTTCCATTGCTCTGGGAGATGGGTCAAAAAGGATCTTGCTGTGATTTATGTCATACAGTGTTCTGCCTATGTTTTCCTCTAAGAGTTTGATAGTTTCTGGCCTTACATTTAGGCCTTTTATCCATTTTGAGCTTATTTCTGTGTATGGTGTTAGGGAGTGATCTAATCTCATACTTTTACATGTAGCTGTCAAGTTTCCCCAGCACCACTTATTGAAGAGGCTGTCCTTTCTCCACTGTACATTCCTGTCTCCTTTATCAAAGATAAGGTGACCATATGTGCGTGAGTTTATCTCTGGGCTTTCTCTCCTGTGCCATTGATCTATATTTCTGTTTTTGTGCCAGTACCATACTGTTTTGATTATTGTAGCTTTGCAGTATAGTCTGAAGTCAGGGAGCCTGATTCCTCCAGCTCCGTATTTCGTTCTCAAGATTGCTTTGGCTATTCGGGGTCTTTTGTGCTTCCATACAAATTGTGAAATTTTTTGTTCTAGTTCTGTGAAAAATGCAAATGGTAGTTTGATAGTGATTGCATTGAATCTGTAGATTGCTTTGGGTAGTAGAGTCATTTTCACAATGTTGAATCTTCCAATCCAAGAACATAGTATATCTCTCCATCTATTTGTATCATCTTTAATTTCTTTCATCAGTGTCATAATTTTCTGCATACAGGTCTTTTGTCTCTTTAGGTAGGTTATTCCTAGATATTTTATTCTTTTTGTTGCAATGGTAAATGGGAGTGTTTTCTTGATTTCACTTTCAGATTTTTCACCATTAGTGTATAGGAATGCAAGAGATTTCTGTGCATTAATTTTTATCCTGATACTACACCAAATTCATTGATTATCTCTAGTAGTTTTCTGGTAGCATCTTTATGATTCCCCATGTATAGTATCATGTCATCTGCAAACAGTGACAGCTTTACTTCTTCTTTTTGGATTTGGATTCCTATTATTTCCTTTTTTCTCTAATTGCTGTGGCTAAAACTTCCAAAACTATATTGAATAATAGTGGTGAGAGTGGGCAACCTTGTCTTGTTCCTGATCTTAGTGGAAATGCTTTCAGTTTTTCACCATTGAGGATGATGTTATCTGTGGGTTTGTCATATATGGCCTTTATTATGTTGAGGAAAGTTCCCTCTATGCCTACTTTCTGCAGGGTTTTTATCATAAATGGGTGTTGAATTTTGTTGAAAGCTTTCTCTGCATCTATTGAGATGATCATATTGTTTTTCTCCTTCAATTTGTTAATATGGTGTATCACGTTGATTGATTTGTGTATATTGAAGGGTCCTTGCATTCCTGGAATAAACCCCACTTGATCATGGTGTATGATCCTTTTAATGTGCTGTTGGATTCTGTTTGCTAGTATTTTGTTGAGGATTTTTGCATCTATGTTCATCAGTGATATTGGCCTGTAATTTTCTTTCTTTGTGACATCCTTCTCTTGTTTTGGTATCAGGGTGATGGTGACCTTGTAAATGAGTTTGGTGAGTGTTCCTTCCTCTGCTGTATTTTGGAAGAGTTTGAGAAGGATAGGTGTTAGCTCTTCTCTAAATGTTTGATAGAATTTGCCTGTGAAGCCATCTGGTCCTGGGCATTTGTTTGTTGGAAGATTTTTAATCACAGTTTCAATTTCAGTGCTTCTGATTGGTCTCTTCATATTTTCTATTTCTTCTTGATTCAGTCTTGGCATGTTGTGCATTTCTAAGTATTTGTCCATTTCTTTCAGGTTGTCCATTTTATTGGACACTGGCTTCAGCAAGCTCACATTTCCAAATTTGTGTTTTCACTTTTTTTTTTCCTTCTGAGGATTTCATTTACTTTTTTCGAAAACCCAGTGCATGTATTTAAAAATATGGTTTATTTTCATAATTCTATCAGGGCTTCTCATTTTACAAAAAGGGAGTTATAAAATCTAGTTTGCCATATTGAAAGAAACAAAATTCTCTATCATAGTATTAACAGCATTTAGTATACTTGATTTTGTGCCGTAAACATATTAGATAGGTAGATAGATAGATAGAGATATTTTCCGTTCTACTGAATGCTAAGTTCCTTGCAAGCCAGTGACTGTCATATTTATCCTTGCATGAGTTCAGTTTAACAAACACACAATGAATGCTTCGTTCATGCTCAGCACTGTGCTGGGTGCTAGGGATCAAGCCTGGTGTTCCTGATTTTCATGTTTAAATAAGGTTGTCTCTCCAGCCAGTGCCTCCATTCTAGTTAGATCAGTCTTTACTGGGTGCTGAAATATCCCATGCTCACTCTGTGTTTTTGCCTATGCTGTTTTTCTCTACCTGGAATGCCTTCTTCTCTACCCCTTTCCTAGCCTATTGCTACCTGCTTTTAAAGGGTATTAAACCTCACCATCTTCATGAATCTTACTCACTATTGAATAATAGAGAAGCTCTGTTTTTCCTCTGCCTTTCAACATGCTGCTTTTGCTGACCAATTTAAGATTTGAGTACTTATTTCCTTATGTGGTTTCATATTGCCAACCACCCTGTCTCCAATCCATCGCTAGATTTCAAGCTGCCTGAAGATGAAGGCTGAATCGTATACCTCCCTTGTATTCTCCACGGCTCATTGCACAAGCACTGGCTACATGGAAAGTGCTCAATAAATATTGAATAATTGAAGAGGAACTCAATAAACAACAATTGCTTAATTGACTAGCTCCACCAATAAATCTTGCTTTGAACAGAAGCAGTGTCAGTGAAAATGCTCAAAAGGCAGGCTGGGTCACTGTTACTCTGGACAGTGAAACTCCATGAAAATAAGAGCTGGTAGAAGAGGGCTGGAGAGTTGGCCTGTCCTGACTCCTGCAGGGTCTTTGAGTCACTGAGAGCATAGATGTGTAATTCAAATCCCAGTTTCACTACTTTCCAAGCATTTGAACTTGGGCAAGCTGCTTAACTTCTCTAAGCCCCAGCTGCTTCATCTTTAACCTGGAAGACTTAGCACCTACCTCTCATGGTCACTGTGAGTTTGCAATGAGGATGACACATATAAAGCATTTAGCACAGTGCCTGGGCCATTATAAATGCTCAATACATGTTCATTGATTTTAGCTGTGGATTGATCCTGAGGAGTGGACAGAAAGAGGCACAATGAGAAAACTTTCATTCTGTGCTGGTAATACCTTCCACTTTCGTATTTTACAGCATTGCACCATTTTAATCCAATCATGTTCTTGTGAGGGAGTTAAGAATTAAAGGAAGTTGTGCAAGTGAGTGAGTGGCAGAGTCATTTGGAAACTGTCAACTCCTAATACAGATCCCTTCCTCCATCCACATCTGTACAGTGGGATGGACCCAGGGAAGAAATATAGATTTCACTTATGCATCTCATCATTCCACAAATACACAGTGAGAACCTATTGCATACCAGCTGCTGTGCTGGGCAGCAGGATTACAGTTGTGAACTAGGTATCCAAGGTTTCTGCTTTAGGGTCTAAATGCACAGCCAAAGAGTGTGACAGACCCTTACACACCATTGAAGGTATGCCTCCAGGAGCTAAGAAACTCATAGCCAGAGCCCTCACTCAGTCTGCAGGAGGGGCTGTCAGGAAAACTCCAAGGAAGTGACATTTGGTATGAGACCAAATAGATGAGATGAAGGTGGCAATTTTATCCCCCACAGCAGCTGGCATTTGAGTAGAAGATGGAGAAGACAGAGTCTCCATGGCAGCTTTCAGTCCCTGGCCCATTGGCACTGAGCAGGAGGCATGGACATCATCTCTATGCCTCCTGCTAGGCAGAATCAGGATATCAGTAACACAAACCAGCACCTTCACTCAGGGTCTCTGAGTCCCTGCTCTCTCCTTCCCATATCACCCCACTGCCTCCGGAGAGAAAGAGAATAAAAAGCTATTGTCTCCCCACTCTATGTTTCATGGGGGAGAAAAAGAGAGAAGGTGACTTCTGGATCTCTTACTTGAGATAGAGTGTTGCCATGGAAACAACCTTTCCCCTGGGATTGCTTGGACTGGCAGGAAGTGACAACCAGAGCTGGGGACATTGGCTGGAGGGGTCATGAAGGGCCGTGAGAGGTGCTTTCCCACCTGGCTGCTTCCTCCACTATTTAGCCCTTGCAGCAGTCTCTCTTATAAATCCACACCCATCCTCTCTCCACATAAACAGCTCCCTCACTTATCTTTCCAGTTCTAAATGAGAAACATTGGCAAATCCCCTGTCCACAGCTTTTCACCTAGATTTGTCTCATTCAACCCTCTCAACAAACTTGGAAGTCATTCATTTATTCATCCAGAAAACATGTATCAAGAACCAACTGTATACCAGGTGTAACATTTATTGTGCTACTGTCATTTTATGAATGAAGAAATTGAGCCTCACGAAGGTTAAGTGACCTACCTTGGGTAACATACTGAGAAAATGATAGAGCAAATGAGTAAATGGTAGGGCTCAAGTTAGCCGACCTGACTTTAAACCAGTTTGGAAAACACCAGAATTCAGTGATCTTTGGGTTATTCCATTTGGGAGTACATATAAAGACAGAATAAATCTTGGACATGCAAAGCAAATAATGGCTAAGTTGTTACATCAAAGAATGCATTGGCAAATTCCATTCCTTCTGTGTTGAGCCTATTAGAAACCAAAAACCAAACCAAACAAAAACATGAATTCAAGTCCTTTGTCTTTTCTTCAATGTCTACTCCTATCTCCCTTTCCAAGAAAAGCTCTAATACTTATTTACACAGAGGTGTATGTGGCAAAAATAGCTTAAAATGCTACCCTACCCATGGATGAGAATGGTCAGCAGGGGTGGGGCTGAAATCCCATCTGTTACTGGGCCCACAGGAGAGGTCTGTTTTTGCAAAGTCATCTGGAATGGAAAGCACCTGTCCAGTCTTAGGCATGGTAGAAATTTGAGGGGAGGGGTGTAATGAAAAACCCCTACTCCATGATGTGTTGGAAGCAGGAGAAGGTGAAAGATCTTGAATGCAGTGATGTCACAAAGCCAGACAGAGAAACCAGGCTTTGGGGATTAATGCATACTATGTCGTCTCATTCACTCCTTCTCCAGCGCCCCTCCCAGGAGCATGGAGATGAGGAAATTACTAGGAAAGCAGTCAGCAGTATTCTGATGGAATCAGAGGGAAAGTTCCTCTGACCCGCTTTCCCACATAGGGGCATGGCCCCAGAGCTTAACCTGCCGCTTCTTGATTGTGTGTTTTTGGGAAAATTATTCTCTAGCAACACTTTTCTCGTCTGCAAAATGAGTGTAATAATATCAGACTTGCAGAGTCTGTGTGAGAGGGAAACCCACCACCTGTGTGATGTGGGAGGAGCCTGAGCCTTAGAGTAAGGTAGGATTTGGGATGAAGACCCCTGTTCCCGAGCCTCTAAACACTCAGCTATGCAATCATCTGAAAGGCACCACTTCTCCAGAGCCTCAGCATCCCCAGTTTTCAGATGAGAAAAGTAACAAACATGTGCCTTGTTCGAATCAGAGGAGATAACAAGTAAAAGTAAACGTGCTATTAAACTATAAAGTCCTATTCAAATGGAAAGACTCGTCATCGCCTCTCTCCTAAATGGGACATTGTGTAGTATGAATACCTATAATCCAGGTGCTCTTAACCTCCAGCATGTCCCACCAGTGCCCATGCTGGGGGGGCTACAAAGGAGTGGAAGGTGTGGGTCCCTCCCAACAGGAGAAGAGCCCCGAGGTAACTGGCAAGCAGGATGTGGGGAACATTTTAGACTACACTGTCTCAGTGACAGGCTGAGGTGAGGAGAAGGTGTGAGATGCAGGAAAGGAAGCGTGGACGAGGCCAGTCAGGGGGCTTCCTGCTGGAGCTGATGTTGTGATGGGCAGACAGGGTGTCCTGCTCTGAATGCGTCCAAAGGCAGACAAGGATTGGGAAATGTAGTTTGTTTGGGAGATGCTCCCAGGAAGCACAAGGGAGGGAGTAGAACTGGAAGACAGAGAAGGGAGCAAGGCAAGTACAGGGTGAACTACTGTGCAGGTCACAATCACAGGGCCCCCCTAGGAAACTGAGGGGTGAAGAAGCTGTGGGAATCCATTGATTCCCATCCGCATAGATTAGGCATTGCTTCCAGGCATTCACTCCTGGACACTTTTCACTTCTGAGCCAAGCATATTCCCTTGGCCAGAGGAAATTCTCAGGCAGACACACAGAAAGTTGAGGAGACCTGTGGGTACGTGGGCCAAGGGGATATGGGTGGGACCCCGAAAGCATCTGCCAGCTTCAGGAGAGAAGAGCCAGGGGCACTCCAGGCTGAAGGTCCAGCATAAACAAAGGCAGGGGAGAGGAGTGAACCCTGGCATATGGGACCCATGATCACTGTCTAGAAACCCAACATGAGGATATGTAGTTTGACACTGGTGTGTAATTATGGATCAGAAGTGTCAGCAGTCAACTCTAGCTAATATCCAGGGTCAACTTAGCCATTGGACACTATAGGCACAGTATTTAGGACCTAGTATAATGGTACTTTTAGGGGTCCATGCAAATGTTTTCATTCCTTTTAAAATCAGAAGAAAAGCAGGGATCATATTCATATACCAACACAGTTGTAAAATATGGTTCTTAATATTATTTTATGGAGAAAAGGAGCCTAGGAAAGTAAAAGTGCCTATATGACCCGAGAAGGTCATAATGTGATCCTGCCTATGGTTGTAACAAGCAAACCTTAAAGTTTCATTGTCTTAATAAAGCTGAAGTTTATTTCCCAGACACAGCAGGGCTGCCATCTTCTACATATGGCTTCCATGGTACCCCAGCTGTCAGCATTCAGGCGACAGATGAGGATGAACCAGGGAGGATTGCACATGGAAGTTTTCACAGCCAGGCCCAAGTGATGGACAGCTCTTCCACCCACATTCCATAGGCTGGACGTCAATCACATGGCCACACCAAACTGCAAGGGCTACTGGGAAATGTGGCCCCTTTGTAGGCCTGGGAAAAGAGAAAAGCGTTTAGTGAGGAGTTAGCCAGTCTTTATACAGAGGAAAAGTGTATTTGAAGTGAGGACTATCCAGGTTAGTCCCAAAGAGAGTCAAAGAGACACCGCATGCAGCAAACCTTGATATCTTGTTCCCTGGCTATGGAAAGGCAGGGAGGTCAGGGCGAGGGTGTTAGAGGCAGTGCCACTGAAAAATTGAACTGTTCTGCTCCAGTTCCCTCCATGTCCAATTGAGAACACGCAGAAGTTGTCCCCTGCCCACCGCTGTAAAGATTTTATTTAAAGCACAAACACTGCAGCTCTTTTCTCCACTAAAATACTTAGTCAACCCCTCTCAGCAGTTGGAAGGGTTCACCACTCACTTCTCCCCACAGGGTCCGCCAGCACCCAGTGACTCAGTCTCATCATGACTGACACAGTCAGCATTCGTACTTTCTTTGTCACTTTGCACTCTGTCACTTTCCCGGCTCTGCTGGTATATAACGGGTTTTTTCATGACTTTAATTGCTCATCCTCAGTCTATAGCTCAGTGAAACCATAGCAGAGGTCATGTTACCAGGGTGCATGCAGAAGCCAAGTCTGAATGACTTGCTCAGGGTCGCCCAGCTCCAGGTTCCTGCAGATGAGGTCACACACCCACCAAGGTTACTATACTCTCTTAAGACCCTCTTGTCCTTCCCCAAGGAGGAACCTCCTCTATACTTATCACCTACGAGTTTTCACTCACTTGTCACACTGGGAGAAATTACACTTCTCTGAATGATAAGCCTGGGCATCCATGTGCATTAAAACAAAGTAGAGGTCAGGGACATGGCTGTGCATCACTGAGGAGTATGCAAGGCTGGGCTGGGCTGGACTGAGCAGAGAGAGCAGAGCTCAGCTGCCAAATTCTACTTTAACAATGGCAGATCTACAGGGAATTTCTGTAGAATTAGATATATTGCTGGACGTGAATAATTAAGGATTCTGATGTGGTCAGGTAGATTAATGTCCCTCTGAAAGCTCTGGATCAATGTTGGAAGGGGAAAAATAAAAGACATGCATAATTTAAAAAAAACTATCAGAAACTTTGCTTGACATGATGACATTACTGATTTTTTTATGATCTTCTCAAATATACTCTATAACCGTCATTAATTTAGTATCGTTAATAGCTCATCCTTCAAATGTCAGGCAAGACACAAAGCTGAAAAATAGAAATGCTTAGGTCTGGAAAAAATCCAGGGAGGAGGGGGAAACTCCAGGAGCATGAAGACCTTGGCTGCTTGTAGCTTCATCCCAACTCCAGCCAAACTCTCTGTTGCTGTGGCTTCTCTCCCTTGGGCTCGTTTGTTTGTGGTTCATAAAGATGGTGAAAGCTGGCCCATTCTGGACATCTGCTGCCTTGGCATTGGCTGGCTTTATGTGTGGATGAAGTGGCCAGGATCCAGTGTGGGAGGACTTTGGGGTGCTCTAATAAATAAATACCTCCTGATGGTACCTGATCTCCAAGTGTTCATGATCAGGTTAAGCACCCTGTTGGGTTAAGTGCTGCCCTCTCACAGCAAGGTCACTTTTAAAATGCAGATGCCTCTGGAAAGAACAATACACTAACAGTATTAGAAAGGAATGTTTACAGAGTGCTTACAATGTGCCAGGCACTATTCTAAGTATTTTATGTTCATTAGCT